>NW_027331976.1:2803732-3049126 GCF_048418815.1 Hemitrygon akajei | reverse complement strand
AATGGACAGAGAGGGTGAGAGAGAGACAGTTCACAGGTTAAATCCCTCCACACCAGCAATGTGTCAGTGTTGGACACTGGGCTGAGTTTACAGGAATATAATGGACAGAGAGGGTGAGAGAGGGTCAGTTCACAGGATAAATCCCCCCACACCAGCAATGAGTCAGTGTTGGACACTGGGCTGAGTTCACAGGAATATAATGGACAGAGAGGGTGAGAGGGGGCAGTTCACAGGATAAACCCCCCCCCTCCCCCACACCAGCAGTGTGTCAGTGTTGGAAACTGGGCTGAGTTTACAGGAATATAATGGACAGAGAAGGTGAGAGAGGGACAGTTCACAGGATAAAACCCCCCCACACCAACAGTGTGTCAGTGTTGGACACTGGGATGAGTTTACAGGAATATAATAGACAGAGAGGGTGAGAGAAGGACAGTTCACAGGATAAATCCCCCACACCAGCAATGTGTCAGTGTTGGACACTGGGCTGAGGTAACAGGAATATAATGGACAGAGAGGGTGAGAGAGGGACAGTTCACAGGATAAATCCCCACACACCAGCAATGTGTCAGTGTTGGACACTGGGCTGAGATCACAGGAATATAATGGACAGAGAGGGTGAGAGAGGGACAGTTCACAGGATAAATCCCCCCCACACCAGCAGTGTGTCAGTGTTGGACACTGGGCTGAGTTTACAGGAATATAATGGACAGAGTGGGTGAGAGAGGGACAGTTCACAGGATAAATCCCCCCACACCAGCAATGTGTCAGTGTTGGACACTGGGCTGAGTGCACAGGAATGTAATGGACAGAGAGGGTGAGAGAGGGACAGTTCACAGGATAACCCCCCCCTCCCCCACACCAGCAGTGTGTCAGTGTTGGACACTGGGCTGAGTTTACAGGAATATAATGGACAGAGAGTGTGAGGGAGGGACAGTTCACAGGATAAATCCCCCCAAACCAGCAATGTGTCAGTGTTGGACACTGGGCTGAGTTCACAGGAATATAATGGACAGAGAGGTTGAGAGAGGGACAGTTCACAGGATAAACCCCCCCCCACACACACACCAGCAGTGTGTCAGTGTTGGACACTGGGCTGAGTTCACAGGAATATAATGGACAGAGAGGGTGAGAGAGAGACAGTTCACAGGTTAAATCCCTCCACACCAGCAATGTGTCAGTGTTGGACACTGGGCTGAGTTTACAGGAATATAATGGACAGAGAGGGTGAGAGAGGGACAGTTCACAGGATAAATCCCCCCACACCAGCAATGTGTCAGTGTTGGACACTGGGCTGAGTTCACAGGAATATAATGGACAGAGAGGGTGAGAGAGGGACAGTTCACAGGATAAACCCCCCCACACCAGCAATGTGTCAGTGTTGGACACTGGGCTGAGTTCACAGGAATATAATGGACAGAGAGGGTGAGAGAGGGACAGTTCACAGGATAAACCCCCCCACACCAGCAATGTGTCAGTGTTGGACACTGGGCTGAGTTCACAGGAATATAATGGACAGAGAGGGTGAGAGAGCGACAGTTCACAGGATAAACCCCCCCACACCAGCAATGTGTCAGTGTTGGACACTGGGCTGAGTTCACAGGAATATAATGGACAGAGAGGGTGAGAGAGGGACAGTTCACAGGATAAACCCCCCCACACCAGCAATGTGTCAGTGTTGGACACTGGGCTGAGTTCACAGGAATATAATGGGACAGAGAGGGTGAGAGAGCGACAGTTCACAGGATAAATCCCCCCACACCAGCAGTGTGTCAGTGTTGGACACTGGGCTGAGTTTACAGGAATATAATGGACAGAGTGGGTGAGAGAGGGACAGTTCACAGGATAAATCCCCCAACACCAGCAATGTGTCAGTGTTGGACACTGGGCTGAGTTTACAGGAATGTAATGGACAGAGAGGGTGAGAGAGGGACAGTTCACAGGATAAATCCCCCCACACCAGCAATGTGTCAGTGTTGGACACTGGGCTGAGTGCACAGGAATGTAATGGACAGAGAGGGTGAGAGAGGGACAGTTCACAGGATAACCCCCCCCTCCCCCACACCAGCAGTGTGTCAGTGTTGGACACTGGGCTGAGCTCACAGGAATATAATGGACAGAGATGGTGAGAGAGGGACCGTTCACAGGATAAATCCCCCCGCACCAGCAACGTGTCAGTGTTGGACACTGGGCTGAGTTTACAGGAATATAATGGACAGAGAGTGTGAGGGAGGGACAGTTCACAGGATAAATCCCCCCACACCAGCAATGTGTCAGTGTTGGACACTGGGCTGAGTTCACAGGAATATAATGGACAGAGAGGTTGAGAGAGGGACAGTTCACAGGATAAACCCCCCCCCCCCCCCCACACACACACCAGCAGTGTGTCAGTGTTGGACACTGGGCAGAGTTTACACGAATATAATGGACAGAGAGGGTGTGAGGAGGGACAGTTCACAGGATAAATACCCCCACACCAGCAATGTGTCAGTGTTGGACACTGGGCTGAGTTCACAGGAATATAATGGACAGAGAGGGTGAGAGAGGGAGATTTCACAGGATAAATCCCCACACACCAGCAATGTGTCAGTGTTGGACACTGGACTGAGTTCACAGGAATTTAATGGACAGAGAGGGTAAGAGAGGGACAGTTCACAGGATAAATCCCCCCACACCAGCAATGTGTCAGTGTCGGACACTGGGCTGAGTTCACAGGAATATAATGGACAGAGAGGGTGAGAGAGGGACAGTTCACAGGATAAATCCCCCCACACCAGCAATCTGTCAGTGTCGGACACTGGGCTGAGTTCACAGGAATATAATGGACAGAGAGGGTGAGAGAGGGACAGTTCACAGGATAAATCCCCCACACCAGCAATGTGTCAGTGTTGGACACTGGGCTGAGGTAACAGGAATATAATGGACAGAGAGGGTGAGAGAGAGACAGTTCACAGGTTAAATCCCTCCACACCAGCAATGTGTCAGTGTTGGACACTGGGCTGAGTTTACAGGAATATAATGGACAGAGAGGGTGAGAGAGGGTCAGTTCACAGGATAAATCCCCCCACACCAGCAATGAGTCAGTGTTGGACACTGGGCTGAGTTCACAGGAATATAATGGACAGAGAGGGTGAGAGAGGGGCAGTTCACAGGATAAACCCCCCCCCTCCCCCACACCAGCAGTGTGTCAGTGTTGGAAACTGGGCTGAGTTTACAGGAATATAATGGACAGAGAAGGTGAGAGAGGGACAGTTCACAGGATAAACCCCCCCACACCAACAGTGTGTCAGTGTTGGACACTGGGATGAGTTTACAGGAATATAATAGACAGAGAGGGTGAGAGAAGGACAGTTCACAGGATAAATCCCCCACACCAGCAATGTGTCAGTGTTGGACACTGGGCTGAGGTAACAGGAATATAATGGACAGAGAGGGTGAGAGAGGGACAGTTCACAGGATAAATCCCCACACACCAGCAATGTGTCAGTGTTGGACACTGGGCTGAGTTCACAGGAATATAATGGACAGAGAGGGTGAGAGAGGGACAGTTCACAGGATAAATCCCCCCCACACCAGCAGTGTGTCAGTGTTGGACACTGGGCTGAGTTTACAGGAATATAATGGACAGAGTGGGTGAGAGAGGGACAGTTCACAGGATAAATCCCCCAAAACCAGCAATGTGTCAGTGTTGGACACTGGGCTGAGTTTACAGGAATGTAATGGACAGAGAGGGTGAGAGAGGGACAGTTCACAGGATAAATCCCCCCACACCAGCAATGTGTCAGTGTTGGACACTGGGCTGAGTGCACAGGAATATAATGGACAGAGAGGGTGAGAGAGGGACAGTTCACAGGATAACTCCCCTCCCCCACACCAGCAGTGTGTCAGTGTTGGACACTGGGCTGAGCTCACAGGAATATAATGGACAGAGAGGGTGAGAGAGGGACCGTTCACAGGATAAATCCCCCCGCACCAGCAACGTGTCAGTGTTGGACACTGGGCTGAGTTTACAGGAATATAATGGACAGAGAGTGTGAGGGAGGGACAGTTCATAGGATAAATCCCCCCACACCAGCAATGTGTCAGTGTTGGACACTGGGCTGAGTTCACAGGAATATAATGGACAGAGAGGGTGAGAGAGGGACAGTTCACAGGATAAACCCCCCCCACACACACACACCAGCAGTGTGTCAGTGTTGGACACTGGGCAGAGTTTACAGGAATATAATGGTCAGAGAGGGTGAGAGAGGGACAGTTCACAGGATAAATCCCCCCACACCAGCAATGTGTCAGTGTTGGACACTGGGCTGAGTTCACAGGAATATAATGGACAGAGAGGGTGAGAGAGGGACAGTTCACAGGATAAATACCCCCACACCAGCAATGTGTCAGTGTTGGACACTGGGCTGAGTTCACAGGAATATAATGGACAGAGAGGGTGAGAGAGGGAGATTTCACAGGATAAATCCCCACACACCAGCAATGTGTCAGTGTTGGACACTGGACTGAGTTCACAGGAATATAATGGACAGAGAGGGTAAGAGAGGGACAGTTCACAGGATAAATCCCCCCACACCAGCAATGTGTCAGTGTCGGACACTGGGCTGAGTTCACAGGAATATAATGGACAGAGAGGGTGAGAGAGGGACAGTTCACAGGATAAATCCCCCCACACCAGCAATCTGTCAGTGTCGGACACTGGGCTGAGTTCACAGGAATATAATGGACAGAGAGGGTGAGAGAGGGACAGTTCACAGGATAAATCCCCCACACCAGCAATGTGTCAGTGTTGGACAGTGGGCTGAGGTAACAGGAATATAATGGACAGAGAGGGTGAGAGAGGGACAGTTCACAGGATAAATCCCCCACACCAGCAATGTGTCAGTGTTGGACACTGGGCTGAGTTTACAGGAATATAATGGACAGAGAGGGTGAGAGAGGGACAGTTCACAGGATAAATCCCCCCACACCAGCAGTGTGTCAGTGTTGGACACTGGGCTGAGTTCAGGAATATAATGGACAGAGAGGGTAAGAGAGGGACAGTTCACAGGATAAATCCCCCCCCACACACCAGCAGTGTGTCAGTGTTGGACACTGGGATGAGTTTACAGGAATATAATAGACAGAGAGGGTGAGAGAAGGACAGTTCACAGGATAAATCCCCCACACCAGCAATGTGTCAGTGTTGGACACTGGACTGAGGTAACAGGAATATAATGGACAGAGAGGGTGAGAGAGGGACAGTTCACAGGATAAATCCCCCACACCAGCAATGTGTCAGTGTTGGACACTGGGCTGAGTTTACAGGAATATAATGGACAGAGAGGGTGAGAGTGGGACAGTTCACAGGATAAATCCCCCCACACCAGCAGTGTGTCAGTGTTGGACACTGGGCTGAGTTCACAGGAATATAATGGACAGAGAGGGTAAGAGAGACAGTTCACAGGATAAATCCCCCCCCACACACCAGCAGTGTGTCAGTGTTGGACACTGGGCTGAGTTTACAGGAATATAATGGACAGAGAGGGTGAGAGAGAGACAGTTCACAGGATAAATCCCCCCACACCAGCAATGTGTCAGTGTTGGACACTGGGCTGAGTTCACAGGAATATAATGGACAGAGAGGGTGAGAGAGGGACAGTTCACAGGATAAATACCCCCACACCAGCAATGTGTCAGTGTTGGACACTGGCTGAGTTCACAGGAATATAATGGACAGAGAGGGTGAGAGAGGGAGATTTCACAGGATAAATCCCCACACACCAGCAATGTGTCAGTGTTGGACACTGGACTGAGTTCACAGGAATATAATGGACAGAGAGGGTAAGAGAGGGACAGTTCACAGGATAAATCCCCCCACACCAGCAATGTGTCAGTGTCGGACACTGGGCTGAGTTCACAGGAATATAATGGACAGAGAGGGTGAGAGAGGGACAGTTCACAGGATAAATCCCCCCACACCAGCAATCTGTCAGTGTCGGACACTGGGCTGAGTTCACAGGAATATAATGGACAGAGAGGGTGAGAGAGGGACAGTTCACAGGATAAATCCCCCACACCAGCAATGTGTCAGTGTTGGACAGTGGGCTGAGGTAACAGGAATATAATGGACAGAGAGGGTGAGAGAGGGACAGTTCACAGGATAAATCCCCCACACCAGCAATGTGTCAGTGTTGGACACTGGGCTGAGTTTATAGGAATATAATGGACAGAGCGGGTGAGAGAGGGACAGTTCACAGGATAAATCCCCCCACACCAGCAGTGTGTCAGTGTTGGACACTGGGCTGAGTTCAGGAATATAATGGACAGAGAGGGTAAGAGAGGGACAGTTCACAGGATAAATCCCCCCCCACACACCAGCAGTGTGTCAGTGTTGGACACTGGGATGAGTTTACAGGAATATAATAGACAGAGAGGGTGAGAGAAGGACAGTTCACAGGATAAATCCCCCACACCAGCAATGTGTCAGTGTTGGACACTGGACTGAGGTAACAGGAATATAATGGACAGAGAGGGTGAGAGAGGGACAGTTCACAGGATAAATCCCCCACACCAGCAATGTGTCAGTGTTGGACACTGGGCTGAGTTTACAGGAATATAATGGACAGAGAGGGTGAGAGTGGGACAGTTCACAGGATAAATCCCCCCACACCAGCAGTGTGTCAGTGTTGGACACTGGGCTGAGTTCACAGGAATATAATGGACAGAGAGGGTAAGAGAGACAGTTCACAGGATAAATCCCCCCCCCACACACCAGCAGTGTGTCAGTGTTGGACACTGGGCTGAGTTTACAGGAATATAATGGACAGAGAGGGTGAGAGAGAGACAGTTCACAGGATAAATCCCCCCACACCAGCAATGTGTAAGTGTCGGACACTGGGCTGAGTTTACAGGAATATAATGGACAGAGACAGTGAGAGAGGGACAGTTCACAGGATAAATCCCCCCACACCAGCAATGTGTCAGTGTTGGACACTGGGCTGAGTTTACAGGAATATAATGGACAGAGAGGGTGAGAGAGGGACAGTTCACAGGATAAACCCCCTCTCCCCCACACCAGCAGTGTGTCAGTGTTGGAAACTGGGCTGAGTTTACAGGAATATAATGGAC
This sequence comes from Hemitrygon akajei, assembly GCF_048418815.1. Classification (NCBI taxonomy): domain Eukaryota; kingdom Metazoa; phylum Chordata; class Chondrichthyes; order Myliobatiformes; family Dasyatidae; genus Hemitrygon; species Hemitrygon akajei. The sequence goes on along the minus strand of NW_027331976.1, from coordinate 3,042,019 downwards.
AGAGAAGGTGAGAGAGGGACAGTTCACAGGATAAACCCCCCCCACACCAACAGTGTGTCAGTGTTGGACACTGGGATGAGTTTACAGGAATATAATAGTCAGAGAGGGTGAGAGAAGGACAGTTCACAGGATAAATCCCCTACACCAGCAATGTGTAAGTGTTGGACACTGGGCTGAGATTACAGGAATATAATGGACAGAGGGTGAGAGAGGGACAGTTCACAGGATAAATCCCCCCACACCAGCAATGTGTAAGTGTTGGACACTGGGCTGAGTTTGCAGGAATATAATGGACAGAGAGAGTGAGAGAGGGACAGTTCACAGGATAAATCCCCCCACACCAGCAATGTGTCAGTGTTGGACACTGGGCTGAGTTCACAGGAATATAATGGACAGAGAGGGTGAGAGAGGGACAGTCCACAGGATAAATCCCCCCACACCAGCAATGTGTCAGTGTTGGACACTGGGCTGAGTTTACAGGAATATAATGGACAGAGAGGGTGAGAGAGGGACAGTTCACAGGACAAACCCCCCCCCCCCACACACACACACCAGCAGTGTGTCAGTGTTGGACACTGGGCTGAGTTTACAGGAATATAACGGTCAGAGAGGGTGAGAGAGGGACAGTTCACAGGATAAATCCCCCCACACCAGCAATGTGTCAGTGTTGGACACTGGGCTGAGTTCACAGGAATATAATGGACAGAGAGGGTGAGAGAGGGACAGTTCACAGGATAAATACCCCCACACCAGCAATGTGTCAGTGTTGGACACTGGGCTGAGTTCACAGGAATATAATGGACAGAGAGGGTGAGAGAGCGACAGTTCACAGGATAAATCCCCCCACACCAGCAATGTGTCAGTGTTGGACACTGGGCTGAGTTTACAGGAATATAATGAACAGAGAGGGTGAGAGAGAGAGAGTTCACAGGATAAATCTCCCCACACCAGCAATCTGTCAGTGTTGGACACTGGGCTGATTTCACAGGAATATAATGGACAGAGAGGGTGAGAGAGGGAGAGTTCACAGGATAAATCCCCCCACACCAGCAATGTGTCATAGTTGGACACTGGGCTGAGTTTACAGGAATATAATGGACAGAGAGAGTGAAAGAGGGACAATTCACTAGATAAATCCCCCCACACCAGCAATGTGTCAGTGTTGGACACTGGGCTGAGTTTACAGTAAGATAATGGACAGAGAGGGTGAGAGAGGGACAATTCACTAGATAAATCCCCCCACACCAGCAATGTATCAGTGTTGGACACTGGGCTGAGTTCACAGGAATATAATGGACAGAGAGGGTGAGAGAGGGACAGTTCACAGGATAAATACCCCCACACCAGCAATGTGTCAGTGTTGGACACTGGGCTGAGTTTACAGGAATATAATGGACAGAGAGGGTGAGAGAGGGAGAGTTCACAGGATAAATCCCCACACACCAACAATGTGTCAGTGTTGGACACTGGACTGAGTTCACAGGAATATAATGGACAGAGAGGGTGAGAGAGGGACAGTTCACAGGATAAATCCCCCCACACCAGCAATGTGTCAGTGTCGGACACTGGGCAGAGTTCACAGGAATATAATGGACAGAGAGGGTGAGAGAGGGACAGTTCACAGGATAAACCCCCCCCCCCCTCACACCAGCAATGTGTCAGTGTTGGACACTGGGCTGAGTTTACAGGAATATAATGGACAGAGAGGGTGAGAGAGGGACAGTTCACAGGATAAATCCCCCCACACCAGCAATGTGTCAGTGTTGGACACTGGGCTGAGTTTACAGGAATATAATGGACAGAGAGGATGAGAGAGGGACAGTTCACAGGATAAATCCCCCCACACCAGCAATGTGTCAGTGTTGGACACTGGGCTGAGTTCACAGGAATATAATGGACAGAGAGGGTGAGAGAGGGGACAGTTCACAGGATAAATCCCCCCACACCAGCAATGTGTCAGTGTTGGACACTGGGCTGAGTTCACTGGAATATAATGGACAGAGAGGGTGAGAGAGGGACAGTTCACAGGATAAATCCCCCACACCAGCAATGTGTCAGTGTTGGACACTGGGCTGAGTTTGCAGGAATATAATGGACAGAGAGGGTGAGAGAGCGACAGTTCACAGGATAAATCCCCCCACACCAGCAATGTGTCAGTGTTGGACACTGGGCTGAGTTCACAGGAATATAATGGACAGAGAGGGTGAGAGAGGGACAGTTCACAGGATAAATCCCCCCACATCAGCAATGTGTCAGTGTTGGACACTGGGCTGAGTTCACAGGAATATAATGGACAGAGAGGGTGAGAGAGCGACAGTTCACAGGATAAACCCCCCCACACCAGCAATGTGTCAGTGTTGGACACTGGGCTGAGTTTACAGGAATATAATGAACAGAGAGGGTGAGAGAGAGACAGTTCACAGGATAAATCCCCCCACACCAGCAATGTGTCAGTGTTGGACACTGGGCTGAGTTCACAGGAATATAATGGACAGAGAGGGTGAGAGAGGGACAGTTCACAGGATAAATCCCCCCACACCAGCAATGTGTCAGTGTTGGACACTGGGCTGAGTTTACAGGAATATAATGGACAGAGAGGGTGAGAGAGGGACAGTTCACAGGATAAATCCCCCCACACCAGCAATGTGTCAGTGTTGGACACTGGGCTGAGTTTACAGGAATATAATGGTCAGAGAGGGTGAGAGAGGGACAGTTCACAGGATAAATCCCCCCACACCAGCAATGTGTCAGTGTTGGACACTGGGCTGAGTTTACAGGAATATAATGGACAGAGAGGGTGAGAGAGGGATAGTTCACAGGATAAACCCCCCCCCCCACACACACCAGCAGTGTGTCAGTGTTGGACACTGGGCTGAGTTCACAGGCATATAATGGACAGAGAGGGTGAGAGAGGGACAGTTCACAGGATAAATACCCCCACACCAGCAATGTGTCAGTGTTGGACACTGGGCTGAGTTTACAGGAATATAATGGACAGAGAGGGTGAGAGAGGGAGAGTTCACAGGATAAATCCCCACACACCAACAATGTGTCAGTGTTGGACACTGGACTGAGTTCACAGGAATATAATGGACAGAGAGGGTGAGAGAGGGACAGTTCACAGGATAAATCCCCCACACCAGCAATGTGTCAGTGTTGGACACTGGGCTGAGTTTGCAGGAATATAATGGACAGAGAGGGTGAGAGAGCGACAGTTCACAGGATAAATCCCCCCACACCAGCAATGTGTCAGTGTTGGACACTGGGCTGAGTTCACAGGCATATAATGGACAGAGAGGGTGAGAGAGGGACAGTTCACAGGATAAATCCCCCCACACCAGCAATGTGTCAGTGTTGGACACTGGGCTGAGTTTACAGGAATATAATGGACAGAGAGGGTGAGAGAGGGATAGTTCACAGGATAAACCCCCCCCCCCCACACACACACCAGCAGTGTGTCAGTGTTGGACACTGGGCTGAGGTTACAGGAATATAATGGTCAGAGAGGGTGAGAGAGGGACAGTTCACAGGATAAATCCCCCCACACCAGCAATGTGTCAGTGTTGGACACTGGGCTGAGTTCACAGGAATATAATGGACAGAGAGGGTGAGAGAGCGACAGTTCACAGGATAAATCCCCCCACACCAGCAATGTGTCAGTGTTGGACACTGGGCTGAGTTTACAGGAATATAATGAACAGAGAGGGTGAGAGAGAGACAGTTCACAGGATAAATCCCCCCACACCAGCAATGTGTCAGTGTTGGACACTGGGCTGAGTTCACAGGAATATAATGGACAGAGAGGGTGAGAGAGGGACAGTTCACAGGATAAATCCCCCCACACCAGCAATGTGTCAGTGTTGGACACTGGGCTGAGTTTACAGGAATATAATGGACAGAGAGGGTGAGAGAGGGATAGTTCACAGGATAAACCCCCCCCCCCACACACACCAGCAGTGTGTCAGTGTTGGACACTGGGCTGAGTTTACAGGAATATAATGGTCAGAGAGGGTGAGAGATGGACAGTTCACAGGATAAATCCCCCCACACCAGCAATGTGTCAGTGTTGGACACTGGGCTGAGTTCACAGGAATATAATGGACAGAGAGGGTGAGAGAGGGGCAGTTCACAGGATAAATCCCCCCACACCAGCAATGTGTAAGTGTTGGACACTGGGCTGAGTTTGCAGGAATATAATGGACAGAGAGGGTGAGAGAGGGACAGTTCACAGGATAAATCCCCCCACACCAGCAATGTGTCAGTGTTGGACACTGGGCTGAGTTCACAGGAATATAATGGACAGAGAGGGTGAGAGAGGGACAGTTCACAGGATAAATCCCCCCACACCAGCAATGTGTCAGTGTTGGACACTGGGCTGAGTTTACAGGAATATAATGGACAGAGAGGGTGAGAGAGGGATAGTTCACAGGATAACACCCCCCCACACACACACCAGCAGTGTGTCAGTGTTGGACACTGGGCTGAGTTTACAGGAATATAATGGTCAGAGAGGGTGAGAGAGGGACAGTTCACAGGATAAATCCCCCCACACCAGCAATGTGTCAGTGTTGGACACTAGGCTGAGTTCACAGGAATATAATGGACAGAGAGGGTGAGAGAGGGACAGTTCACAGGATAAATACCCCCACACCAGCAATGTGTCAGTGTTGGACACTGGGCTGAGTTCACAGGAATATAATGGACAGAGAGGGTGAGAGAGGGAGAGTTCACAGGATAAATCCCCACACACCAGCAATGTGTCAGTGTTGGACACTGGACTGAGTTCACAGGAATATAATGGACAGAGAGGGTGAGAGAGGGACAGTTCACAGGATAAATCCCCCCACACCAGCAATGTGTCAGTGTTGGACACTGGGCTGAGTTCACAGGAATATAATGGACAGAGAGGGTGAGAGAGGGAGAGTTCACAGGATAAATCCCCACACACCAGCAATGTGTCAGTGTTGGACACTGGACTGAGTTCACAGGAATATAATGGACAGAGAGGGTGAGAGAGGGACAGTTCACAGGATAAATCCCCCCACACCAGCAATGTGTCAGTGTTGGACACTGGGCTGAGTTCACAGGAATATAATGGACAGAGAGGGTGAGAGAGGGACAGTTCACAGGATAAACCCTCCCCCCACACCAGCAATGTGTCAGTGTTGGACACTGGGCTGAGTTTACAGGAATATAATGGTCAGAGAGGGTGAGAGAGGGACAGTTCAAAGGATAAATCCCCCCACACCAGCAATGTGTCAGTGTTGGACACTGGGCTGAGATTACAGGAATATAATGGACAGAGGGTGAGAGAGGGACAGTTCACAGGATAAATCCCCCCACACCAGCAATGTGTAAGTGTTGGACACTGGGCTGAGTTTGCAGGAATATAATGGACAGAGAGAGTGAGAGAGGGACAGTTCACAGGATAAATCCCCCCACACCAGCAATGTGTCAGTGTTGGACACTGGGCTGAGTTCACAGGAATATAATGGACAGAGAGGGTGAGAGAGGGACAGTCCACAGGATAAATCCCCCCACACCAGCAATGTGTCAGTGTTGGACACTGGGCTGAGTTTACAGGAATATAATGGACAGAGAGGGTGAGAGAGGGACAGTTCACAGGACAAACCCCCCCCCCCCACACACACACACCAGCAGTGTGTCAGTGTTGGACACTGGGCTGAGTTTACAGGAATATAACGGTCAGAGAGGGTGAGAGAGGGACAGTTCACAGGATAAATCCCCCCACACCAGCAATGTGTCAGTGTTGGACACTGGGCTGAGTTCACAGGAATATAATGGACAGAGAGGGTGAGAGAGGGACAGTTCACAGGATAAATACCCCCACACCAGCAATGTGTCAGTGTTGGACACTGGGCTGAGTTCACAGGAATATAATGGACAGAGAGGGTGAGAGAGCGACAGTTCACAGGATAAATCCCCCCACACCAGCAATGTGTCAGTGTTGGACACTGGGCTGAGTTTACAGGAATATAATGAACAGAGAGGGTGAGAGAGAGAGAGTTCACAGGATAAATCTCCCCACACCAGCAATCTGTCAGTGTTGGACACTGGGCTGATTTCACAGGAATATAATGGACAGAGAGGGTGAGAGAGGGAGAGTTCACAGGATAAATCCCCCCACACCAGCAATGTGTCATAGTTGGACACTGGGCTGAGTTTACAGGAATATAATGGACAGAGAGAGTGAAAGAGGGACAATTCACTAGATAAATCCCCCCACACCAGCAATGTGTCAGTGTTGGACACTGGGCTGAGTTTACAGTAAGATAATGGACAGAGAGGGTGAGAGAGGGACAATTCACTAGATAAATCCCCCCACACCAGCAATGTATCAGTGTTGGACACTGGGCTGAGTTCACAGGAATATAATGGACAGAGAGGGTGAGAGAGGGACAGTTCACAGGATAAATACCCCCACACCAGCAATGTGTCAGTGTTGGACACTGGGCTGAGTTTACAGGAATATAATGGACAGAGAGGGTGAGAGAGGGAGAGTTCACAGGATAAATCCCCACACACCAACAATGTGTCAGTGTTGGACACTGGACTGAGTTCACAGGAATATAATGGACAGAGAGGGTGAGAGAGGGACAGTTCACAGGATAAATCCCCCCACACCAGCAATGTGTCAGTGTCGGACACTGGGCAGAGTTCACAGGAATATAATGGACAGAGAGGGTGAGAGAGGGACAGTTCACAGGATAAACCCCCCCCCCCTCACACCAGCAATGTGTCAGTGTTGGACACTGGGCTGAGTTTACAGGAATATAATGGACAGAGAGGGTGAGAGAGGGACAGTTCACAGGATAAATCCCCCCACACCAGCAATGTGTCAGTGTTGGACACTGGGCTGAGTTTACAGGAATATAATGGACAGAGAGGATGAGAGAGGGACAGTTCACAGGATAAATCCCCCCACACCAGCAATGTGTCAGTGTTGGACACTGGGCTGAGTTCACAGGAATATAATGGACAGAGAGGGTGAGAGAGGGACAGTTCACAGGATAAATCCCCCCACACCAGCAATGTGTCAGTGTTGGACACTGGGCTGAGTTCACTGGAATATAATGGACAGAGAGGGTGAGAGAGGGACAGTTCACAGGATAAATCCCCCACACCAGCAATGTGTCAGTGTTGGACACTGGGCTGAGTTTGCAGGAATATAATGGACAGAGAGGGTGAGAGAGCGACAGTTCACAGGATAAATCCCCCCACACCAGCAATGTGTCAGTGTTGGACACTGGGCTGAGTTCACAGGAATATAATGGACAGAGAGGGTGAGAGAGGGACAGTTCACAGGATAAATCCCCCCACATCAGCAATGTGTCAGTGTTGGACACTGGGCTGAGTTCACAGGAATATAATGGACAGAGAGGGTGAGAGAGCGACAGTTCACAGGATAAACCCCCCCACACCAGCAATGTGTCAGTGTTGGACACTGGGCTGAGTTTACAGGAATATAATGAACAGAGAGGGTGAGAGAGAGACAGTTCACAGGATAAATCCCCCCACACCAGCAATGTGTCAGTGTTGGACACTGGGCTGAGTTCACAGGAATATAATGGACAGAGAGGGTGAGAGAGGGACAGTTCACAGGATAAATCCCCCCACACCAGCAATGTGTCAGTGTTGGACACTGGGCTGAGTTTACAGGAATATAATGGACAGAGAGGGTGAGAGAGGGACAGTTCACAGGATAAATCCCCCCACACCAGCAATGTGTCAGTGTTGGACACTGGGCTGAGTTTACAGGAATATAATGGTCAGAGAGGGTGAGAGAGGGACAGTTCACAGGATAAATCCCCCCACACCAGCAATGTGTCAGTGTTGGACACTGGGCTGAGTTTACAGGAATATAATGGACAGAGAGGGTGAGAGAGGGATAGTTCACAGGATAAACCCCCCCCCCCACACACACCAGCAGTGTGTCAGTGTTGGACACTGGGCTGAGTTCACAGGCATATAATGGACAGAGAGGGTGAGAGAGGGACAGTTCACAGGATAAATACCCCCACACCAGCAATGTGTCAGTGTTGGACACTGGGCTGAGTTTACAGGAATATAATGGACAGAGAGGGTGAGAGAGGGAGAGTTCACAGGATAAATCCCCACACACCAACAATGTGTCAGTGTTGGACACTGGACTGAGTTCACAGGAATATAATGGACAGAGAGGGTGAGAGAGGGACAGTTCACAGGATAAATCCCCCACACCAGCAATGTGTCAGTGTTGGACACTGGGCTGAGTTTGCAGGAATATAATGGACAGAGAGGGTGAGAGAGCGACAGTTCACAGGATAAATCCCCCCACACCAGCAATGTGTCAGTGTTGGACACTGGGCTGAGTTCACAGGCATATAATGGACAGAGAGGGTGAGAGAGGGACAGTTCACAGGATAAATCCCCCCACACCAGCAATGTGTCAGTGTTGGACACTGGGCTGAGTTTACAGGAATATAATGGACAGAGAGGGTGAGAGAGGGATAGTTCACAGGATAAACCCCCCCCCCCCCACACACACACCAGCAGTGTGTCAGTGTTGGACACTGGGCTGAGGTTACAGGAATATAATGGTCAGAGAGGGTGAGAGAGGGACAGTTCACAGGATAAATCCCCCCACACCAGCAATGTGTCAGTGTTGGACACTGGGCTGAGTTCACAGGAATATAATGGACAGAGAGGGTGAGAGAGCGACAGTTCACAGGATAAATCCCCCCACACCAGCAATGTGTCAGTGTTGGACACTGGGCTGAGTTTACAGGAATATAATGAACAGAGAGGGTGAGAGAGAGACAGTTCACAGGATAAATCCCCCCACACCAGCAATGTGTCAGTGTTGGACACTGGGCTGAGTTCACAGGAATATAATGGACAGAGAGGGTGAGAGAGGGACAGTTCACAGGATAAATCCCCCCACACCAGCAATGTGTCAGTGTTGGACACTGGGCTGAGTTTACAGGAATATAATGGACAGAGAGGGTGAGAGAGGGATAGTTCACAGGATAAACCCCCCCCCCCACACACACCAGCAGTGTGTCAGTGTTGGACACTGGGCTGAGTTTACAGGAATATAATGGTCAGAGAGGGTGAGAGATGGACAGTTCACAGGATAAATCCCCCCACACCAGCAATGTGTCAGTGTTGGACACTGGGCTGAGTTCACAGGAATATAATGGACAGAGAGGGTGAGAGAGGGGCAGTTCACAGGATAAATCCCCCCACACCAGCAATGTGTAAGTGTTGGACACTGGGCTGAGTTTGCAGGAATATAATGGACAGAGAGGGTGAGAGAGGGACAGTTCACAGGATAAATCCCCCCACACCAGCAATGTGTCAGTGTTGGACACTGGGCTGAGTTCACAGGAATATAATGGACAGAGAGGGTGAGAGAGGGACAGTTCACAGGATAAATCCCCCCACACCAGCAATGTGTCAGTGTTGGACACTGGGCTGAGTTTACAGGAATATAATGGACAGAGAGGGTGAGAGAGGGATAGTTCACAGGATAACACCCCCCCACACACACACCAGCAGTGTGTCAGTGTTGGACACTGGGCTGAGTTTACAGGAATATAATGGTCAGAGAGGGTGAGAGAGGGACAGTTCACAGGATAAATCCCCCCACACCAGCAATGTGTCAGTGTTGGACACTAGGCTGAGTTCACAGGAATATAATGGACAGAGAGGGTGAGAGAGGGACAGTTCACAGGATAAATACCCCCACACCAGCAATGTGTCAGTGTTGGACACTGGGCTGAGTTCACAGGAATATAATGGACAGAGAGGGTGAGAGAGGGAGAGTTCACAGGATAAATCCCCACACACCAGCAATGTGTCAGTGTTGGACACTGGACTGAGTTCACAGGAATATAATGGACAGAGAGGGTGAGAGAGGGACAGTTCACAGGATAAATCCCCCCACACCAGCAATGTGTCAGTGTTGGACACTGGGCTGAGTTCACAGGAATATAATGGACAGAGAGGGTGAGAGAGGGAGAGTTCACAGGATAAATCCCCACACACCAGCAATGTGTCAGTGTTGGACACTGGACTGAGTTCACAGGAATATAATGGACAGAGAGGGTGAGAGAGGGACAGTTCACAGGATAAATCCCCCCACACCAGCAATGTGTCAGTGTTGGACACTGGGCTGAGTTCACAGGAATATAATGGACAGAGAGGGTGAGAGAGGGACAGTTCACAGGATAAACCCTCCCCCCACACCAGCAATGTGTCAGTGTTGGACACTGGGCTGAGTTTACAGGAATATAATGGTCAGAGAGGGTGAGAGAGGGACAGTTCAAAGGATAAATCCCCCCACACCAGCAATGTGTCAGTGTTGGACACTGTGCTGAGTTTGCAGGAATATAATGGACAGAGAGGGTGAGAGAGGGACAGTTCACAGGATAAATCCCCCCACACCAGCAATGTGTCAGTGTTGGACACTGGGCTGAGTTCAAAGGAATATAATGGACAGAGAGGGTGAGAGAGGGACAGTCCACAGGATAAATCCCCCCACACCAGCAATGTGTCAGTGTTGGACACTGGGCTGAGTTTACAGGAATATAATGGACAGAGAGGGTGAGAGAGGGACAGTTCACAGGACAAACCCCCCCCCCACCACACACACACACACCAGCAGTGTGTCAGTGTTGGACACTGGGCTGAGTTTACAGGAATATAACGGTCAGAGAGGGTGAGAGAGGGACAGTTCACAGGATAAATCCCCCCACACCAGCAATGTGTCAGTGTTGGACACTGGGCTGAGTTCACAGGAATATAATGGACAGAGAGGGTGAGAGAGGGACAGTTCACAGGGTAAATACCCCCACACCAGCAATGTGTCAGTGTTGGACACTGGGCTGAGTTCACAGGAATATAATGGACAGAGAGGGTGAGAGAGCGACAGTTCACAGGATAAATCCCCCCACACCAGCAATGTGTCAGTGTTGGACACTGGGCTGAGTTTACAGGAATATAATGAACAGAGAGGGTGAGAGAGAGAGACTTCACAGGATAAATCTCCCCACACCAGCAATCTGTCAGTGTTGGACACTGGGCTGATTTCACAGGAATATAATGGACAGAGAGGGTGAGAGAGGGAGAGTTCACAGGATAAATCCCCACACACCAGCAATGTGTCAGTGTTGGACACTGGGCTGAGTTTACAGGAATATAATGGACAGAGAGAGTGAAAGAGGGACAATTCACTAGATAAATCCCCCCACACCAGCAATGTGTCAGTGTTGGACACTGGGCTGAGTTCACAGGAATATAATGGACAGAGAGGGTGAGAGAGGGATAGTTCACAGGATAACACCCCCCCACACACACACCAGCAGTGTGTCAGTGTTGGACACTGGGCTGAGTTTACAGGAATATAATGGTCAGAGAGGGTGAGAGAGGGACAGTTCACAAGATAAATCCCCCCACACCAGCAATGTGTCAGTGTTGGACACTAGGCTGAGTTCACAGGAATATAATGGACAGAGAGGGTGAGAGAGGGACAGTTCACAGGATAAATACCCCCACACCAGCAATGTGTCAGTGTTGGACACTGGGCTGAGTTCACAGGAATATAATGGACAGAGAGGGTGAGAGAGCGACAGTTCACAGGATAAATCCCCCCACACCAGCAATGTGTCAGTGTTGGACACTGGGCTGAGTTTACAGGAATATAATGAACAGAGAGGGTGAGAGAGAGACAGTTCACAGGATAAATCCCCCCACACCAGCAATCTGTCAGTGTTGGACACTGGGCTGATTTCACAGGAATATAATGGACAGAGAGGGTGAGAGAGGGAGAGTTCACAGGATAAATCCCCACACACCAGCAATGTGTCAGTGTTGGACACTGGACTGAGTTCACAGGAATATAATGGACAGAGAGGGTGAGAGAGGGACAGTTCACAGGATAAATCCCCCCACACCAGCAATGTGTCAGTGTTGGACACTGGGCTGAGTTCACAGGAATATAATGGACAGAGAGGGTGAGAGAGGGACAGTTCACAGGATAAACCCTCCCCCCACACCAGCAATGTGTCAGTGTTGGACACTGGGCTGAGTTTATAGGAATATAATGGTCAGAGAGGGTGAGAGAGGGACAGTTCAAAGGATAAATCCCCCCACACCAGCAATGCGTCAGTGTTGGACACTGTGCTGAGTTTGCAGGAATATAATGGACAGAGAGGGTGAGAGAGGGACAGTTCACAGGATAAATCCCCCCACACCAGCAATGTGTCAGTGTTGGACACTGGGCTGAGTTCACAGGAAAATAATGGACAGAGAGGGTGAGAGAGGGACAGTCCACAGGATAAATCCCCCCACACCAGCAATGTGTCAGTGTTGGACACTGGGCTGAGTTTACAGGAATATAATGGACAGAGAGGGTGAGAGAGGGACAGTTCACAGGACAAACCCCCCCCCCCCACACTCACACACACCAGCAGTGTGTCAGTGTTGGACACTGGGCTGAGTTTACAGGAATATAACGGTCCGAGAGGGTGAGAGAGGGACAGTTCACAGGATAAATCCCCCCACACCAGCAATGTGTCAGTGTTGGACACTGGGCTGAGTTCACAGGAATATAATGGACAGAGAGGGTGAGAGAGGGACAGTTCACAGGGTAAATACCCCCACACCAGCAATGTGTCAGTGTTGGACACTGGGCTGAGTTCACAGGAATATAATGGACAGAGAGGGTGAGAGAGCGACAGTTCACAGGATAAATCCCCCCACACCAGCAATGTGTCAGTGTTGGACACTGGGCTGAGTTTACAGGAATATAATGAACAGAGAGGGTGAGAGAGGGACAGTTCACAGGATAACCCCCCCCCCCTCACACCAGCAATGTGTCAGTGTTGGACACTGGGCTGAGTTTACAGGAATATAATGGACAGAGAGGGTGAGAGAGGGACAGTTCACAGGATAAATCCCCCCACACCAGCAATGTGTCAGTGTTGGACACTGGGCTGAGTTTACAGGAATATAATGGACAGAGAGGGTGAGAGAGGGACAGTTCACAAGATAAATCCCCCCACACCAGCAATGTGTCAGTGTTGGACACTGGGCTGAGTTCACAGGAATATAATGGACAGAGAGGGTGAGAGAGGGACAGTTCACAGCATAAATCCCCCCACACCAGCAATGTGTCAGTGTTGGACACTGGGCTGAGTTCACTGGAATATAATGGACAGAGAGGGTGAGAGAGGGACAGTTCACAGGATAAATCCCCCACACCAGCAATGTGTCAGTGTTGGACACTGGGCTGAGTTCACAGGAATATAATGGACAGAGAGGGTGAGAGAGGGACAGTTCACAGGATAAATCCCCCCACACCAGCAATCTGTCAGTGTCGGACACTGGGCTGAGTTCACAGGAATATAATGGACAGAGAGGGTGAGAGAGGGACAGTTCACAGGATAAATCCCCCACACCAGCAATGTGTCAGTGTTGGACAGTGGGCTGAGGTAACAGGAATATAATGGACAGAGAGGGTGAGAGAGGGACAGTTCACAGGATAAATCCCCCACACCAGCAATGTGTCAGTGTTGGACACTGGGCTGAGTTTACAGGAATATAATGGACAGAGAGGGTGAGAGAGGGACAGTTCACAGGATAAATCCCCCCACACCAGCAGTGTGTCAGTGTTGGACACTGGGCTGAGTTCAGGAATATAATGGACAGAGAGGGTAAGAGAGGGACAGTTCACAGGATAAATCCCCCCCCACACACCAGCAGTGTGTCAGTGTTGGACACTGGGATGAGTTTACAGGAATATAATAGACAGAGAGGGTGAGAGAAGGACAGTTCACAGGATAAATCCCCCACACCAGCAATGTGTCAGTGTTGGACACTGGACTGAGGTAACAGGAATATAATGGACAGAGAGGGTGAGAGAGGGACAGTTCACAGGATAAATCCCCCACACCAGCAATGTGTCAGTGTTGGACACTGGGCTGAGTTTACAGGAATATTATGGACAGAGAGGGTGAGAGTGGGACAGTTCACAGGATAAATCCCCCCACACCAGCAGTGTGTCAGTGTTGGACACTGGGCTGAGTTCACAGGAATATAATGGACAGAGAGGGTAAGAGAGACAGTTCACAGGATAAATCCCCCCCCCACACACCAGCAGTGTGTCAGTGTTGGACACTGGGCTGAGTTTACAGGAATATAATGGACAGAGAGGGTGAGAGAGAGACAGTTCACAGGATAAATCCCCCCACACCAGCAATGTGTAAGTGTCGGACACTGGGCTGAGTTTACAGGAATATAATGGACAGAGACAGTGAGAGAGGGACAGTTCACAGGATAAATCCCCCCACACCAGCAATGTGTCAGTGTTGGACACTGGGCTGAGTTTACAGGAATATAATGGACAGAGAGGGTGAGAGAGGGACAGTTCACAGGATAAACCCCCCCTCCCCCACACCAGCAGTGTGTCAGTGTTGGAAACTGGGCTGAGTTTACAGGAATATAATGGACAGAGAAGGTGAGAGAGGGACAGTTCACAGGATAAACCCCCCCACACCAACAGTGTGTCAGTGTTGGACACTGGGATGAGTTTACAGGAATATAATAGTCAGAGAGGGTGAGAGAAGGACAGTTCACAGGATAAATCCCCTACACCAGCAATGTGTAAGTGTTGGACACTGGGCTGAGTTTACAGGAATATAATGGACAGAGGGTGAGAGAGGGACAGTTCACAGGATAAATCCCCCCACACCAGCAATGTGTAAGTGTTGGACACTGGGCTGAGTTTGCAGGAATATAATGGACAGAGAGGGTGAGAGAGGGACAGTTCACAGGATAAATCCCCCCACACCAGCAATGTGTCAGTGTTGGACACTGGGCTGAGTTCACAGGAATATAATGGACAGAGAGGGTGAGAGAGGGACAGTTCACAGGATAAATCCCCCCACACCAGCAATGTGTCAGTGTTGGACACTGGGCTGAGTTTACAGGAATATAATGGACAGAGAGGGTGAGAGAGGGATAGTTCACAGGATAAACCCCCCCCCCACACACACCAGCAGTGTGTCAGTGTTGGACACTGGGCTGAGTTTACAGGAATATAATGGTCAGAGAGGGTGAGAGATGGACAGTTCACAGGATAAATCCCCCCACACCAGCAATGTGTCAGTGTTGGACACTGGGCTGAGTTCACAGGAATATAATGGACAGAGAGGGTGAGAGAGGGGCAGTTCACAGGATAAATCCCCCCACACCAGCAATGTGTAAGTGTTGGACACTGGGCTGAGTTTGCAGGAATATAATGGACAGAGAGGGTGAGAGAGGGACAGTTCACAGGATAAATCCCCCCACACCAGCAATGTGTCAGTGTTGGACACTGGGCTGAGTTCACAGGAATATAATGGACAGAGAGGGTGAGAGAGGGACAGTTCACAGGATAAATCCCCCCACACCAGCAATGTGTCAGTGTTGGACACTGGGCTGAGTTTACAGGAATATAATGGACAGAGAGGGTGAGAGAGGGATAGTTCACAGGATAACACCCCCCCACACACACACCAGCAGTGTGTCAGTGTTGGACACTGGGCTGAGTTTACAGGAATATAATGGTCAGAGAGGGTGAGAGAGGGACAGTTCACAGGATAAATCCCCCCACACCAGCAATGTGTCAGTGTTGGACACTAGGCTGAGTTCACAGGAATATAATGGACAGAGAGGGTGAGAGAGGGACAGTTCACAGGATAAATACCCCCACACCAGCAATGTGTCAGTGTTGGACACTGGGCTGAGTTCACAGGAATATAATGGACAGAGAGGGTGAGAGAGGGAGAGTTCACAGGATAAATCCCCACACACCAGCAATGTGTCAGTGTTGGACACTGGACTGAGTTCACAGGAATATAATGGACAGAGAGGGTGAGAGAGGGACAGTTCACAGGATAAATCCCCCCACACCAGCAATGTGTCAGTGTTGGACACTGGGCTGAGTTCACAGGAATATAATGGACAGAGAGGGTGAGAGAGGGAGAGTTCACAGGATAAATCCCCACACACCAGCAATGTGTCAGTGTTGGACACTGGACTGAGTTCACAGGAATATAATGGACAGAGAGGGTGAGAGAGGGACAGTTCACAGGATAAATCCCCCCACACCAGCAATGTGTCAGTGTTGGACACTGGGCTGAGTTCACAGGAATATAATGGACAGAGAGGGTGAGAGAGGGACAGTTCACAGGATAAACCCTCCCCCCACACCAGCAATGTGTCAGTGTTGGACACTGGGCTGAGTTTACAGGAATATAATGGTCAGAGAGGGTGAGAGAGGGACAGTTCAAAGGATAAATCCCCCCACACCAGCAATGTGTCAGTGTTGGACACTGTGCTGAGTTTGCAGGAATATAATGGACAGAGAGGGTGAGAGAGGGACAGTTCACAGGATAAATCCCCCCACACCAGCAATGTGTCAGTGTTGGACACTGGGCTGAGTTCAAAGGAATATAATGGACAGAGAGGGTGAGAGAGGGACAGTCCACAGGATAAATCCCCCCACACCAGCAATGTGTCAGTGTTGGACACTGGGCTGAGTTTACAGGAATATAATGGACAGAGAGGGTGAGAGAGGGACAGTTCACAGGACAAACCCCCCCCCCCACCACACACACACACACCAGCAGTGTGTCAGTGTTGGACACTGGGCTGAGTTTACAGGAATATAACGGTCAGAGAGGGTGAGAGAGGGACAGTTCACAGGATAAATCCCCCCACACCAGCAATGTGTCAGTGTTGGACACTGGGCTGAGTTCACAGGAATATAATGGACAGAGAGGGTGAGAGAGGGACAGTTCACAGGGTAAATACCCCCACACCAGCAATGTGTCAGTGTTGGACACTGGGCTGAGTTCACAGGAATATAATGGACAGAGAGGGTGAGAGAGCGACAGTTCACAGGATAAATCCCCCCACACCAGCAATGTGTCAGTGTTGGACACTGGGCTGAGTTTACAGGAATATAATGAACAGAGAGGGTGAGAGAGAGAGACTTCACAGGATAAATCTCCCCACACCAGCAATCTGTCAGTGTTGGACACTGCGCTGATTTCACAGGAATATAATGGACAGAGAGGGTGAGAGAGGGAGAGTTCACAGGATAAATCCCCACACACCAGCAATGTGTCAGTGTTGGACACTGGGCTGAGTTTACAGGAATATAATGGACAGAGAGAGTGAAAGAGGGACAATTCACTAGATAAATCCCCCCACACCAGCAATGTGTCATTGTTGGACACTAGGCTGAGTTCACAGGAATATAATGGACAGAGAGGGTGAGAGAGGGACAGTTCACAGGATAAATACCCCCACACCAGCAATGTGTCAGTGTTGGACACTGGGCTGAGTTCACAGGAATATAATGGACAGAGAGGGTGAGAGAGGGATAGTTCACAGGATAACACCCCCCCACACACACACCAGCAGTGTGTCAGTGTTGGACACTGGGCTGAGTTTACAGGAATATAATGGTCAGAGAGGGTGAGAGAGGGACAGTTCACAAGATAAATCCCCCCACACCAGCAATGTGTCAGTGTTGGACACTAGGCTGAGTTCACAGGAATATAATGGACAGAGAGGGTGAGAGAGGGACAGTTCACAGGATAAATACCCCCACACCAGCAATGTGTCAGTGTTGGACACTGGGCTGAGTTCACAGGAATATAATGGACAGAGAGGGTGAGAGAGCGACAGTTCACAGGATAAATCCCCCCACACCAGCAATGTGTCAGTGTTGGACACTGGGCTGAGTTTACAGGAATATAATGAACAGAGAGGGTGAGAGAGAGACAGTTCACAGGATAAATCCCCCCACACCAGCAATCTGTCAGTGTTGGACACTGGGCTGATTTCACAGGAATATAATGGACAGAGAGGGTGAGAGAGGGAGAGTTCACAGGATAAATCCCCACACACCAGCAATGTGTCAGTGTTGGACACTGGACTGAGTTCACAGGAATATAATGGACAGAGAGGGTGAGAGAGGGACAGTTCACAGGATAAATCCCCCCACACCAGCAATGTGTCAGTGTTGGACACTGGGCTGAGTTCACAGGAATATAATGGACAGAGAGGGTGAGAGAGGGACAGTTCACAGGATAAACCCTCCCCCCACACCAGCAATGTGTCAGTGTTGGACACTGGGCTGAGTTTATAGGAATATAATGGTCAGAGAGGGTGAGAGAGGGACAGTTCAAAGGATAAATCCCCCCACACCAGCAATGCGTCAGTGTTGGACACTGTGCTGAGTTTGCAGGAATATAATGGACAGAGAGGGTGAGAGAGGGACAGTTCACAGGATAAATCCCCCCACACCAGCAATGTGTCAGTGTTGGACACTGGGCTGAGTTCACAGGAAAATAATGGACAGAGAGGGTGAGAGAGGGACAGTCCACAGGATAAATCCCCCCACACCAGCAATGTGTCAGTGTTGGACACTGGGCTGAGTTTACAGGAATATAATGGACAGAGAGGGTGAGAGAGGGACAGTTCACAGGACAAACCCCCCCCCCAC
This sequence comes from Hemitrygon akajei, assembly GCF_048418815.1. NCBI lineage: Eukaryota > Metazoa > Chordata > Chondrichthyes > Myliobatiformes > Dasyatidae > Hemitrygon > Hemitrygon akajei. Next base: position 3,023,457 of record NW_027331976.1, on the reverse strand, counting down.
ACTCACACACACCAGCAGTGTGTCAGTGTTGGACACAGGGCTGAGTTTACAGGAATATAACGGTCAGAGAGGGTGAGAGAGGGACAGTTCACAGGATAAATCCCCCCACACCAGCAATGTGTCAGTGTTGGACACTGGGCTGAGTTCACAGGAATATAATGGACAGAGAGGGTGAGAGAGGGACAGTTCACAGGGTAAATACCCCCACACCAGCAATGTGTCAGTGTTGGACACTGGGCTGAGTTCACAGGAATATAATGGACAGAGAGGGTGAGAGAGCGACAGTTCACAGGATAAATCCCCCCACACCAGCAATGTGTCAGTGTTGGACACTGGGCTGAGTTTACAGGAATATAATGAACAGAGAGGGTGAGAGAGGGACAGTTCACAGGATAACCCCCCCCCCCTCACACCAGCAATGTGTCAGTGTTGGACACTGGGCTGAGTTTACAGGAATATAATGGACAGAGAGGGTGAGAGAGGGACAGTTCACAGGATAAATCCCCCCACACCAGCAATGTGTCAGTGTTGGACACTGGGCTGAGTTTACAGGAATATAATGGACAGAGAGGGTGAGAGAGGGACAGTTCACAAGATAAATCCCCCCACACCAGCAATGTGTCAGTGTTGGACACTGGGCTGAGTTCACAGGAATATAATGGACAGAGAGGGTGAGAGAGGGACAGTTCACAGCATAAATCCCCCCACACCAGCAATGTGTCAGTGTTGGACACTGGGCTGAGTTCACTGGAATATAATGGACAGAGAGGGTGAGAGAGGGACAGTTCACAGGATAAATCCCCCACACCAGCAATGTGTCAGTGTTGGACACTGGGCTGAGTTCACAGGAATATAATGGACAGAGAGGGTGAGAGAGGGACAGTTCACAGGATAAATCCCCCCACACCAGCAATCTGTCAGTGTCGGACACTGGGCTGAGTTCACAGGAATATAATGGACAGAGAGGGTGAGAGAGGGACAGTTCACAGGATAAATCCCCCACACCAGCAATGTGTCAGTGTTGGACAGTGGGCTGAGGTAACAGGAATATAATGGACAGAGAGGGTGAGAGAGGGACAGTTCACAGGATAAATCCCCCACACCAGCAATGTGTCAGTGTTGGACACTGGGCTGAGTTTACAGGAATATAATGGACAGAGAGGGTGAGAGAGGGACAGTTCACAGGATAAATCCCCCCACACCAGCAGTGTGTCAGTGTTGGACACTGGGCTGAGTTCAGGAATATAATGGACAGAGAGGGTAAGAGAGGGACAGTTCACAGGATAAATCCCCCCCCACACACCAGCAGTGTGTCAGTGTTGGACACTGGGATGAGTTTACAGGAATATAATAGACAGAGAGGGTGAGAGAAGGACAGTTCACAGGATAAATCCCCCACACCAGCAATGTGTCAGTGTTGGACACTGGACTGAGGTAACAGGAATATAATGGACAGAGAGGGTGAGAGAGGGACAGTTCACAGGATAAATCCCCCACACCAGCAATGTGTCAGTGTTGGACACTGGGCTGAGTTTACAGGAATATTATGGACAGAGAGGGTGAGAGTGGGACAGTTCACAGGATAAATCCCCCCACACCAGCAGTGTGTCAGTGTTGGACACTGGGCTGAGTTCACAGGAATATAATGGACAGAGAGGGTAAGAGAGACAGTTCACAGGATAAATCCCCCCCCCCCACACACCAGCAGTGTGTCAGTGTTGGACACTGGGCTGAGTTTACAGGAATATAATGGACAGAGAGGGTGAGAGAGAGACAGTTCACAGGATAAATCCCCCCACACCAGCAATGTGTAAGTGTCGGACACTGGGCTGAGTTTACAGGAATATAATGGACAGAGACAGTGAGAGAGGGACAGTTCACAGGATAAATCCCCCCACACCAGCAATGTGTCAGTGTTGGACACTGGGCTGAGTTTACAGGAATATAATGGACAGAGAGGGTGAGAGAGGGACAGTTCACAGGATAAACCCCCCCTCCCCCACACCAGCAGTGTGTCAGTGTTGGAAACTGGGCTGAGTTTACAGGAATATAATGGACAGAGAAGGTGAGAGAGGGACAGTTCACAGGATAAACCCCCCCACACCAACAGTGTGTCAGTGTTGGACACTGGATGAGTTTACAGGAATATAATAGTCAGAGAGGGTGAGAGAAGGACAGTTCACAGGATAAATCCCCTACACCAGCAATGTGTAAGTGTTGGACACTGGCTGAGTTTACAGGAATATAATGGACAGAGGGTGAGAGAGGGACAGTTCACAGGATAAATCCCCCCACACCAGCAATGTGTAAGTGTTGGACACTGGGCTGAGTTTGCAGGAATATAATGGACAGAGAGGGTGAGAGAGGGACAGTTCACAGGATAAATCCCCCCACACCAGCAATGTGTCAGTGTTGGACACTGGGCTGAGTTCACAGGAATATAATGGACAGAGAGGGTGAGAGAGGGACAGTCCACAGGATAAATCCCCCCACACCAGCAATGTGTCAGTGTTGGACACTGGGCTGAGTTTACAGGAATATAATGGACAGAGAGGGTGAGAGAGGGACAGTTCACAGGACAAACCCCCCCCCCCCACACACACACACCAGCAGTGTGTCAGTGTTGGACACTGGGCTGAGTTTACAGGAATATAACGGTCAGAGAGGGTGAGAGAGGGACAGTTCACAGGATAAATCCCCCCACACCAGCAATGTGTCAGTGTTGGACACTGGGCTGAGTTCACAGGAATATAATGGACAGAGAGGGTGAGAGAGGGACAGTTCACAGGATAAATACCCCCACACCAGCAATGTGTCAGTGTTGGACACTGGGCTGAGTTCACAGGAATATAATGGACAGAGAGGGTGAGAGAGCGACAGTTCACAGGATAAATCCCCCCACACCAGCAATGTGTCAGTGTTGGACACTGGGCTGAGTTTACAGGAATATAATTACAGAGAGGGTGAGAGAGAGAGAGTTCACAGGATAAATCTCCCCACACCAGCAATGTGTCATAGTTGGACACTGGCTGAGTTTACAGGAATATAATGGACAGAGAGAGTGAAAGAGGGACAATTCACTAGATAAATCCCCCCACACCAGCAATGTGTCAGTGTTGGACACTGGGCTGAGTTTACAGGAAGATAATGGACAGAGAGGGTGAGAGAGGGACAATTCACTAGATAAATCCCCCCACACCAGCAATGTATCAGTGTTGGACACTGGGCTGAGTTCACAGGAATATAATGGACAGAGAGGGTGAGAGAGGGACAGTTCACAGGATAAATACCCCCACACCAGCAATGTGTCAGTGTTGGACACTGGGCTGAGTTTACAGGAATATAATGGACAGAGAGGGTGAGAGAGGGAGAGTTCACAGGATAAATCCCCACACACCAACAATGTGTCAGTGTTGGACACTGGACTGAGTTCACAGGAATATAATGGACAGAGAGGGTGAGAGAGGGACAGTTCACAGGATAAATCCCCCCACACCAGCAATGTGTCAGTGTCGGACACTGGGCTGAGTTCACAGGAATATAATGGACAGAGAGGGTGAGAGAGGGACAGTTCACAGGATAAACCCCCCCCCCTCACACCAGCAATGTGTCAGTGTTGGACACTGGGCTGAGTTTACAGGAATATAATGGACAGAGAGGGTGAGAGAGGGACAGTTCACAGGATAAATCCCCCCACACCAGCAATGTGTCAGTGTTGGACACTGGGCTGAGTTTACAGGAATATAATGGACAGAGAGGATGAGAGGGACAGTTCACAGGATAAATCCCCCCACACCAGCAATGTGTCAGTGTTGGACACTGGGCTGAGTTCACAGGAATATAATGGACAGAGAGGGTGAGAGAGGGACAGTTCACAGGATAAATCCCCCCACACCAGCAATGTGTCAGTGTTGGACACTGGGCTGAGTTCACTGGAATATAATGGACAGAGAGGGTGAGAGAGGGACAGTTCACAGGATAAATCCCCCACACCAGCAATGTGTCAGTGTTGGACACTGGGCTGAGTTTGCAGGAATATAATGGACAGAGAGGGTGAGAGAGCGACAGTTCACAGGATAAATCCCCCCACACCAGCAATGTGTCAGTGTTGGACACTGGGCTGAGTTCACAGGAATATAATGGACAGAGAGGGTGAGAGAGGGACAGTTCACAGGATAAATCCCCCCACACCAGCAATGTGTCAGTGTTGGACACTGGGCTGAGTTTACAGGAATATAATGGACAGAGAGGGTGAGAGAGGGATAGTTCACAGGATAAACCCCCCCCCCCCACACACACCAGCAGTGTGTCAGTGTTGGACACTGGGCTGAGTTCACAGGCATATAATGGACAGAGAGGGTGAGAGAGGGACAGTTCACAGGATAAATCCCCCCACACCAGCAATGTGTCAGTGTTGGACACTGGGCTGAGTTTACAGGAATATAATGGACAGAGAGGGTGAGAGAGGGATAGTTCACAGGATAAACCCCCCCCCCCACACACACCAGCAGTGTGTCAGTGTTGGACACTGGGCTGAGTTCACAGGAATATAATGGACAGAGAGGGTGAGAGAGGGACAGTTCACAGGATAAATACCCCCACACCAGCAATGTGTCAGTGTTGGACACTGGGCTGAGTTTACAGGAATATAATGGACAGAGAGGGTGAGAGAGGGAGAGTTCACAGGATAAATCCCCACACACCAACAATGTGTCAGTGTTGGACACTGGACTGAGTTCACAGGAATATAATGGACAGAGAGGGTGAGAGAGGGACAGTTCACAGGATAAATCCCCCACACCAGCAATGTGTCAGTGTTGGACACTGGGCTGAGTTTGCAGGAATATAATGGACAGAGAGGGTGAGAGAGAGACAGTTCACAGGATAAATCCCCCCACACCAGCAATGTGTCAGTGTTGGACACTGGGCTGAGTTCACAGGAATATAATGGACAGAGAGGGTGAGAGAGGGACAGTTCACAGGATAAATCCCCCCACACCAGCAATGTGTCAGTGTTGGACACTGGGCTGAGTTTACAGGAATATAATGGACAGAGAGGGTGAGAGAGGGATAGTTCACAGGATAAACCCCCCCCCCACACACACACCAGCAGTGTGTCAGTGTTGGACACTGGGCTGAGTTTACAGGAATATAATGGTCAGAGAGGGTGAGAGAGGGACAGTTCACAGGATAAATCCCCCCACACCAGCAATGTGTCAGTGTTGGACACTGGGCTGAGTTTACAGGAATATAATGGACAGAGAGGGTGAGAGAGGGATAGTTCACAGGACAAACCCCCCCCCCCCACACACACACACCAGCAGTGTGTCAGTGTTGGACACTGGGCTGAGTTTACAGGAATATAACGGTCAGAGAGGGTGAGAGAGGGACAGTTCACAGGATAAATCCCCCCACACCAGCAATGTGTCAGTGTTGGACACTGGGCTGAGTTCACAGGAATATAATGGACAGAGAGGGTGAGAGAGGGACAGTTCACAGGATAAATACCCCCACACCAGCAATGTGTCAGTGTTGGACACTGGGCTGAGTTCACAGGAATATAATGGACAGAGAGGGTGAGAGAGCGACAGTTCACAGGATAAATCCCCCCACACCAGCAATGTGTCAGTGTTGGACACTGGGCTGAGTTTACAGGAATATAATGAACAGAGAGGGTGAGAGAGAGAGAGTTCACAGGATAAATCTCCCCACACCAGCAATCTGTCAGTGTTGGACACTGGGCTGATTTCACAGGAATATAATGGACAGAGAGGGTGAGAGAGGGAGAGTTCACAGGATAAATCCCCCCACACCAGCAATGTGTCATAGTTGGACACTGGGCTGAGTTTACAGGAATATAATGGACAGAGAGAGTGAAAGAGGGACAATTCACTAGATAAATCCCCCCACACCAGCAATGTGTCAGTGTTGGACACTGGGCTGAGTTTACAGGAAGATAATGGACAGAGAGGGTGAGAGAGGGACAATTCACTAGATAAATCCCCCCACACCAGCAATGTATCAGTGTTGGACACTGGGCTGAGTTCACAGGAATATAATGGACAGAGAGGGTGAGAGAGGGACAGTTCACAGGATAAATACCCCCACACCAGCAATGTGTCAGTGTTGGACACTGGGCTGAGTTTACAGGAATATAATGGACAGAGAGGGTGAGAGAGGGAGAGTTCACAGGATAAATCCCCACACACCAACAATGTGTCAGTGTTGGACACTGGACTGAGTTCACAGGAATATAATGGACAGAGAGGGTGAGAGAGGGACAGTTCACAGGATAAATCCCCCCAAACCAGCAATGTGTCAGTGTCGGACACTGGGCTGAGTTCACAGGAATATAATGGACAGAGAGGGTGAGAGAGGGACAGTTCACAGGATAAACCCCCCCCCCTCACACCAGCAATGTGTCAGTGTTGGACACTGGGCTGAGTTTACAGGAATATAATGGACAGAGAGGGTGAGAGAGGGACAGTTCACAGGATAAATCCCCCCACACCAGCAATGTTTCAGTGTTGGACACTGGGCTGAGTTTACAGGAATATAATGGACAGAGAGGATGAGAGAGGGACAGTTCACAGGATAAATCCCCCCACACCAGCAATGTGTCAGTGTTGGACACTGGGCTGAGTTCACAGGAATATAATGGACAGAGAGGGTGAGAGAGGGACAGTTCACAGGATAAATCCCCCCACACCAGCAATGTGTCAGTGTTGGACACTGGGCTGAGTTCACTGGAATATAATGGACAGAGAGGGTGAGAGAGGGACAGTTCACAGGATAAATCCCCCACACCAGCAATGTGTCAGTGTTGGACACTGGGCTGAGTTTGCAGGAATATAATGGACAGAGAGGGTGAGAGAGCGACAGTTCACAGGATAAATCCCCCCACACCAGCAATGTGTCAGTGTTGGACACTGGGCTGAGTTCACAGGAATATAATGGACAGAGAGGGTGAGAGAGGGACAGTTCACAGGATAAATCCCCCCACACCAGCAATGTGTCAGTGTTGGACACTGGGCTGAGTTTACAGGAATATAATGGACAGAGAGGGTGAGAGAGGGATAGTTCACAGGATAAACCCCCCCCCCCACACACACCAGCAGTGTGTCAGTGTTGGACACTGGGCTGAGTTCACAGGCATATAATGGACAGAGAGGGTGAGAGAGGGACAGTTCACAGGATAAATCCCCCCACACCAGCAATGTGTCAGTGTTGGACACTGGGCTGAGTTTACAGGAATATAATGGACAGAGAGGGTGAGAGAGGGATAGTTCACAGGATAAACCCCCCCCCCCCACACACACCAGCAGTGTGTCAGTGTTGGACACTGGGCTGAGTTCACAGGAATATAATGGACAGAGAGGGTGAGAGAGGGACAGTTCACAGGATAAATACCCCCACACCAGCAATGTGTCAGTGTTGGACACTGGGCTGAGTTTACAGGAATATAATGGACAGAGAGGGTGAGAGAGGGAGAGTTCACAGGATAAATCCCCACACACCAACAATGTGTCAGTGTTGGACACTGGACTGAGTTCACAGGAATATAATGGACAGAGAGGGTGAGAGAGGGACAGTTCACAGGATAAATCCCCCACACCAGCAATGTGTCAGTGTTGGACACTGGGCTGAGTTTGCAGGAATATAATGGACAGAGAGGGTGAGAGAGAGACAGTTCACAGGATAAATCCCCCCACACCAGCAATGTGTCAGTGTTGGACACTGGGCTGAGTTCACAGGAATATAATGGACAGAGAGGGTGAGAGAGGGACAGTTCACAGGATAAATCCCCCCACACCAGCAATGTGTCAGTGTTGGACACTGGGCTGAGTTTACAGGAATATAATGGACAGAGAGGGTGAGAGAGGGATAGTTCACAGGATAAACCCCCCCCCCCCCACACACACCAGCAGTGTGTCAGTGTTGGACACTGGGCTGAGTTTACAGGAATATAATGGTCAGAGAGGGTGAGAGAGGGACAGTTCACAGGATAAATCCCCCCACACCAGCAATGTGTCAGTGTTGGACACTGGGCTGAGTTTACAGGAATATAATGGACAGAGAGGGTGAGAGAGGGATAGTTCACAGGATAAACCCCCCCCCCCACACACACACCAGCAGTGTGTCAGTGTTGGACACTGGGCTGAGTTCACAGGCATATAATGGACAGAGAGGGTGAGAGAGGGACAGTTCACAGGATAAATCCCCCCACACCAGCAATGTGTCAGTGTTGGACACTGGGCTGAGTTTACAGGAATATAATGGACAGAGAGGGTGAGAGAGGGATAGTTCACAGGATAAACCCCCCCCCCCACACACACCAGCAGTGTGTCAGTGTTGGACACTGGGCTGAGTTCACAGGAATATAATGGACAGAGAGGGTGAGAGAGGGACAGTTCACAGGATAAATACCCCCACACCAGCAATGTGTCAGTGTTGGACACTGGGCTGAGTTTACAGGAATATAATGGACAGAGAGGGTGAGAGAGGGAGAGTTCACAGGATAAATCCCCACACACCAACAATGTGTCAGTGTTGGACACTGGACTGAGTTCACAGGAATATAATGGACAGAGAGGGTGAGAGAGGGACAGTTCACAGGATAAACCCCCCCCCCCCCCCACACACACCAGCAGTGTGTCAGTGTTGGACACTGGGCTGAGTTCACAGGAATATAATGGACAGAGAGGGTGAGAGAGGGACAGTTCACAGGATAAATACCCCCACACCAGCAATGTGTCAGTGTTGGACACTGGGCTGAGTTTACAGGAATATAATGGACAGAGAGGGTGAGAGAGGGAGAGTTCACAGGATAAATCCCCACACACCAACAATGTGTCAGTGTTGGACACTGGACTGAGTTCACAGGAATATAATGGACAGAGAGGGTGAGAGAGGGACAGTTCACAGGATAAATCCCCCACACCAGCAATGTGTCAGTGTTGGACACTGGGCTGAGTTTGCAGGAATATAATGGACAGAGAGGGTGAGAGAGCGACAGTTCACAGGATAAATCCCCCCACACCAGCAATGTGTCAGTGTTGGACACTGGGCTGAGTTCACAGGCATATAATGGACAGAGAGGGTGAGAGAGGGACAGTTCACAGGATAAATCCCCCCACACCAGCAATGAGTCAGTGTTGGACACTGGGCTGAGTTTACAGGAATATAATGGACAGAGAGGGTGAGAGAGGGATAGTTCACAGGATAAACCCCCCCCCCCCCCACACACACCAGCAGTGTGTCAGTGTTGGACACTGGGCTGAGTTTACAGGAATATAATGGTCAGAGAGGGTGAGAGAGGGACAGTTCACAGGATAAATCCCCCCACACCAGCAATGTGTCAGTGTTGGACACTGGGCTGAGTTCACAGGAATATAATGGACAGAGAGGGTGAGAGAGCGACAGTTCACAGGATAAATCCCCCCACACCAGCAATGTGTCAGTGTTGGACACTGGGCTGAGTTTACAGGAATATAATGAACAGAGAGGGTGAGAGAGAGACAGTTCACAGGATAAATCCCCCCACACCAGCAATGTGTCAGTGTTGGACACTGGGCTGAGTTCACAGTAATATAATGGACAGAGAGGGTGAGAGAGGGACAGTTCACAGGATAAATCCCCCCACACCAGCAATGTGTCAGTGTTGGACACTGGGCTGAGTTTACAGGAATATAATGGACAGAGAGGGTGAGAGAGGGATAGTTCACAGGATAAACCCCCCCCCCCACACACACCAGCAGTGTGTCAGTGTTGGACACTGGGCTGAGTTTACAGGAATATAATGGTCAGAGAGGGTGAGAGAGGGACAGTTCACAGGATAAATCCCCCCACACCAGCAATGTGTCAGTGTTGGACACTGGGCTGAGTTCACAGGAATATAATGGACAGAGAGGGTGAGAGAGGGGCAGTTCACAGGATAAATCCCCCCACACCAGCAATGTGTAAGTGTTGGACACTGGGCTGAGTTTGCAGGAATATAATGGACAGAGAGGGTGAGAGAGGGACAGTTCACAGGATAAATCCCCCCACACCAACAATGTGTCAGTGTTGGACACTGGGCTGAGTTCACAGGAATATAATGGACAGAGAGGGTGAGAGAGGGACAGTTCACAGGATAAATCCCCCCACACCAGCAATGTGTCAGTGTTGGACACTGGGCTGAGTTTACAGGAATATAATGGACAGAGAGGGTGAGAGAGGGACAGTTCACAGGATAAATCCCCCCACACCAACAATGTGTCAGTGTTGGACACTGGACTGAGTTCACAGGAATATAATGGACAGAGAGGGTGAGAGAGGGACAGTTCACAGGATAAACCCCCCCCCCCCCACACACACCAGCAGTGTGTCAGTGTTGGACACTGGGCTGAGTTCACAGGAATATAATGGACAGAGAGGGTGAGAGAGGGACAGTTCACAGGATAAATACCCCCACACCAGCAATGTGTCAGTGTTGGACACTGGGCTGAGTTTACAGGAATATAATGGACAGAGAGGGTGAGAGAGGGAGAGTTCACAGGATAAATCCCCACACACCAACAATGTGTCAGTGTTGGACACTGGACTGAGTTCACAGGAATATAATGGACAGAGAGGGTGAGAGAGGGACAGTTCACAGGATAAATCCCCCACACCAGCAATGTGTCAGTGTTGGACACTGGACTGAGTTTGCAGGAATATAATGGACAGAGAGGGTGAGAGAGGGACAGTTCACAGGATAAATCCCCCACACCAGCAATGTGTCCTGAGTTTGCAGGATATAATGGACAGAGAGGGTGAGAGAGCGACAGTTCACAGGATAAATCCCCCCCACACCAGCAATGTGTCAGTGTTGGGACACTGGGCTGAGTTCACAGGCATATAATGGACAGAGAGGGTGAGAGAGGGACAGTTCACAGGATAAATCCCCCCACACCAGCAATGAGTCAGTGTTGGACACTGGGCTGAGTTTACAGGAATATAATGGACAGAGAGGGTGAGAGAGGGATAGTTCACAGGATAAACCCCCCCCCCCCCCACACCACACCAGCAGTGTGTCAGTGTTGGACACTGGGCCTGAGTTTACAGGAATATAATGGTCAGAGAGGGTGAGAGAGGGACAGTTCACAGGATAAATCCCCCCCACACCACCAGCAATGTGTCAGTGTTGGACACTGGGCTGAGTTCACAGGAATATAATGGACAGAGAGGGTGAGAGAGCGACAGTTCACAGGATAAATCCCCCACACCAGCAATGTGTCAGTGTTGGACACTGGCTGAGTTTACAGGAATATAATGAACAGAGAGGGTGAGAGAGAGACAGTTCACAGGATAAATCCCCCCACACCAGCAATGTGTCAGTGTTGGACACTGGGCTGAGTTCACAGGAATATAATGGACAGAGAGGGTGAGAGAGGGACAGTTCACAGGATAAATCCCCCCACACCAGCAATGTGTCAGTGTTGGACACTGGGCTGAGTTTACAGGAATATAATGGACAGAGAGGGTGAGAGAGGGATAGTTCACCAGGATAAACCCCCCCCCCCCACACACACCAGCAGTGTGTCAGTGTTGGACACTGGGCTGAGTTTACAGGAATATAATGGTCAGAGAGGGTGAGAGAGGGACAGTTCACAGGATAAATCCCCACCACACCAGCAATGTGTCAGTGTTGGGACACTGGGCTGAGTTCACAGGAATATAATGGACAGAGAGGGTGAGAGAGGGGCAGTTCACAGGATAAATCCCCCCCACACCAGCAATGTGTAAGTGTTGGACACTGGGCTGAGTTTGCAGGAATATAATGGACAGAGAGGGTGAGAGAGGGGACAGTTCACAGGATAAATCCCCCCACACCAACAATGTGTCAGTGTTGGACACTGGGCTGAGTTCACAGGAATATAATGGACAGAGAGGGTGAGAGAGGGACAGTTCACAGGATAAATCCCCCCCACACCAGCAATGTGTCAGTGTTGGACACTGGGCTGAGTTTACAGGATATAATGGACAGAGAGGGTGAGAGAGGGACAGTTCACAGGATAAATCCCCCCACACCAACAATGTGTCAGTGTTGGACACTGGACTGAGTTCACAGGAATATAATGGACAGAGAGGGTGAGAGAGGGACAGTTCACAGGATAAACCCCCCCCCCCCCCCACACACACCAGCAGTGTGTCAGTGTTGGACACTGGGCTGAGTTCCAGCAGGAATATAATGGACAGAGAGGGTGAGAGAGGGACAGTTCACAGGATAAATACCCCCACACCAGCAATGTGTCAGTGTTGGACACTGGGCTGAGTTTACAGGAATATAATGGACAGAGAGGGTGAGAAGAGGGAGAGTTCACAGGATAAATCCCCACACACCAACAATGTGTCAGTGTTGGACACTGGACTGAGTTCACAGGAATATAATGGACAGAGAGGGTGAGAGAGGGACAGTTCACAGGATAAATCCCCCACACCAGCAATGTGTCAGTGTTGGACACTGGGCTGAGTTTGCAGGAATATAATGGACAGAGAGGGTGAGAGAGCGACAGTTCACAGGATAAATCCCCCCCACACCAGCAATGTGTCAGTGTTGGACACTGGGCTGAGTTCACAGGCATATAATGGACAGAGAGGGTGAGAGAGGGACAGTTCACAGGATAAATCCCCCCACACCAGCAATGTGTCAGTGTTGGACACTGGGCTGAGTTTACAGGAATATAATGGACAGAGAGGGTGAGAGAGGGATAGTTCACAGGATAAACCCCCCCCCCCCACACACACCCAGCAGTGTGTCAGTGTTGGACACTGGGCTGAGTTTACAGGAATATAATGGTCAGAGAGGGTGAGAGAGGGACAGTTCACAGGATAAATCCCCCCCACACCAGCAATGTGTCAGTGTTGGACACTGGGCTGAGTTCACAGGAATATAATGGACAGAGAGGGGTGAGAGAGCGACAGTTCACAGGATAAATCCCCCCACACCAGCAATGTGTCAGTGTTGGACACTGGGCTGAGTTTACAGGAATATAATGAACAGAGAGGGTGAGAGAGAGACAGTTCACAGGATAAATCCCCCCACACCAGCAATGTGTCAGTGTTGGACACTGGGCTGAGTTCACAGGAATATAATGGACAGAGAGGGTGAGAGAGGGACAGTTCACAGGATAAATCCCCCCACACCAGCAATGTGTCAGTGTTGGACACTGGGCTGAGTTTACAGGAATATAATGGACAGAGAGGGTGAGAGAGGGATAGTTCACAGGATAAACCCCCCCCCCCCCACACACACCAGCAGTGTGTCAGTGTTGGACACTGGGCTGAGTTTACAGGAATATAATGGTCAGAGAGGGTGAGAGAGGGACAGTTCACAGGATAAATCCCCCCACACCAGCAATGTGTCAGTGTTGGACACTGGGCTGAGTTCACAGGAATATAATGGACAGAGAGGGTGAGAGAGGGGCAGTTCACAGGATAAATCCCCCCCACACCAGCAATGTGTAAGTGTTGGACACTGGGCTGAGTTTGCAGGAATATAATGGGACAGAGAGGGTGAGAGAGGGACAGTTCACAGGATAAATCCCCCCACACCAACAATGTGTCAGTGTTGGACACTGGGCTGAGTTCACAGGAATATAATGGACAGAGAGGGTGAGAGAGGGACAGTTCACAGGATAAATCCCCCCACACCAGCAATGTGTCCAGTGTTGGACACTGGGCTGAGTTTACAGGAATATAATGGACAGAGAGGGTGAGAGAGGGATAGTTCACAGGATAACACCCCCCCCCACACACACACACCAGCAGTGTGTCAGTGTTGGACACTGGGCTGAGTTTACAGGAATATAATGGTCAGAGAGGGTGAGAGAGGGACAGTTCACAGGATAAATCCCCCACACCAGCAATGTGTCAGTGTTGGACACTAGGCTGAGTTCACAGGAATATAATGGACAGAGAGGGTGAGAGAGGGACAGTTCACAGGATAAATACCCCCACACCAGCAATGTGTCAGTGTTGGACACTGGGCTGAGTTCACAGGAATATAATGGACAGAGAGGGTGAGAGAGCGACAGTTCACAGGATAAATCCCCCCACACCAGCAATGTGTCAGTGTTGGACACTGGGCTGAGTTTACAGGAATATAATGAACAGAGAGGGTGAGAGAGAGACAGTTCACAGGATAAATCCCCCCACACCAGCAATCTGTCAGTGTTGGGACACTGGGCTGATTTCACAGGAATATAATGGACAGAGAGGGTGAGAGAGGGGAGAGTTCACAGGATAAATCCCCACACACCAGCAATGTGTCAGTGTTGGACACTGGACTGAGTTCACAGGAATATAATGGACAGAGAGGTGAGAGAGGGACAGTTCACAGGATAAATCCCCCCACACCAGCAATGTGTCAGTGTTGGACACTGGGCTGAGTTCACAGGAATATAATGGACAGAGAGGGTGAGAGAGGGACAGTTCACAGGAAAACCCTCCCCCCCACACCAGCAATGTGTCAGTGTTGGACACTGGGCTGAGTTTACAGGAATATAATGGTCAGAGAGGGTGAGAGAGGGACAGTTCAAAGGATAAATCCCCCCACACCAGCAATGTGTCAGTGTTGGACACTGTGCTGAGTTTGCAGGAATATAATGGACAGAGAGGGTGAGAGAGGGACAGTTCACAGGATAAATCCCCCCACACCAGCAATGTGTCAGTGTTGGGACACTGGGCTGAGTTCACAGGAATATAATGGACAGAGAGGGTGAGAGAGGGGACAGTCCACAGGATAAATCCCCCCACACCAGCAATGTGTCAGTGTTGGACACTGGGCTGAGTTTACAGGAATATAATGGACAGAGAGGGTGAGAGAGGGGACAGTTCACAGGACAAACCCCCCCCCCCCCCCCACACACACACACACCAGCAGTGTGTCAGTGTTGGACACTGGGCTGAGTTTACAGGAATATAACGGTCAGAGAGGGTGAGAGAGGGACAGTTCACAGGATAAATCCCCCCACACCAGCAATGTGTCAGTGTTGGACACTGGGCTGAGTTCACAGGAATATAATGGACAGAGAGGGTGAGAGAGGGACAGTTCACAGGGTAAATACCCCCACACCAGCAATGTGTCAGTGTTGGACACTGGGCTGAGTTCACAGGAATATAATGGACAGAGAGGGTGAGAGAGCGACAGTTCACAGGATAAATCCCCCCACACCAGCAATGTGTCAGTGTTGGACACTGGGCTGAGTTTACAGGAATATAATGAACAGAGAGGGTGAGAGAGAGAGACTTCACAGGATAAATCTCCCCACACCAGCAATCTGTCAGTGTTGGACACTGGGCTGATTTCACAGGAATATAATGGACAGAGAGGGTGAGAGAGGGAGAGTTCACAGGATAAATCCCCACACACCAGCAATGTGTCAGTGTTGGACACTGGGCTGAGTTTACAGGGAATATAATGGACAGAGAGAGTGAAAGAGGGACAATTCACTAGATAAATCCCCCCCACACCAGCAATGTGTCAGTGTTGGACACTAGGCTGAGTTCACAGGAATATAATGGACAGAGAGGGTGAGAGAGGGACAGTTCAAAGGATAAATCCCCCCACACCAGCAAGTGTCAGTGTTGGACACTGTGCTGAGTTTGCAGGAATATAATGGACAGAGAGGGTGAGAGAGGGACCAGTTCACAGGAATAAATCCCCCCACACCAGCAATGTGTCAGTGTTGGACACTGGGCTGAGTTCACAGGAATATAATGGACAGAGAGGGTGAGAGAGGGACAGTCCACAGGATAAATCCCCCCCACACCAGCAATGTGTCAGTGTTGGACACTGGGCTGAGTTTACAGGAATATAATGGACAGAGAGGGTGAGAGAGGGACAGTTCACAGGGACAAACCCCCCCCCCCCCCACACACACACACACCAGCAGTGTGTCAGTGTTGGACACTGGGCTGAGTTTACAGGAATATAATGGTCAGAGAGGGTGAGAGAGGGACAGTTCACAGGATAAAGCCCCCCACACCAGCAATGTGTCAGTGTTGGACACTGGGCTGAGTTTACAGGAATATAATGGACAGAGAGGGTGAGAGAGGGGATAGTTCACAGGATAAACCCCCCCCCCCCCCACACACACACCAGCAGTGTGTCAGTGTTGGACACTGGGCTGAGTTCACAGGCATATAATGGACAGAGAGGGTGAGAGAGGGACAGTTCACAGGATAAATCCCCCCACACCCAGCAATGTGTCAGTGTTGGACACTGGGCTGAGTTTACAGGGAATATAATGGACAGAGAGAGTGAAAGAGGGACAATTCACTAGATAAATCCCCCCACACCAGCAATGTTTCAGTGTTGGACACTAGGCTGAGTTCACAGGAATATAATGGACAGAGGAGGGTGAGAGAGGGACAGTTCACAGGATAAATCCCCCCACACCAGCAATGTGTCAGTGTTGGACACTGGGCTGAGTTTACAGGAATATAATGGACAGAGAGGGTGAGAGAGGGATAGTTCACAGGATAAACCCCCCCCCCCCACACACACCAGCAGTGTGTCAGTGTTGGACACTGGGCTGAGTTTACAGGAATATAATGGTCAGAGAGGGTGAGAGAGGGACAGTTCACAGGATAAATCCCCCCACACCAGCAATGTGTCAGTGTTGGACACTGGGCTGAGTTTACAGGAATATAATGGACAGAGAGGGTGAGAGAGGGATAGTTCACAGGATAAACCCCCCCCCCCCACACACACACCAGCAGTGTGTCAGTGTTGGACACTGGGCTGAGTTCACAGGCATATAATGGACAGAGAGGGTGAGAGAGGGACAGTTCACAGGATAAATCCCCCCACACCAGCAATGTGTCAGTGTTGGACACTGGGCTGAGTTTACAGGAATATAATGGACAGAGAGGGTGAGAGAGGGATAGTTCACAGGATAAACCCCCCCCCCCCACACACACCAGCAGTGTGTCAGTGTTGGACACTGGGCTGAGTTCACAGGAATATAATGGACAGAGAGGGTGAGAGTGGGACAGTTCACAGGATAAATACCCCCACACCAGCAATGTGTCAGTGTTGGACACTGGGCTGAGTTTACAGGAATATAATGGACAGAGAGGGTGAGAGAGGGAGAGTTCACAGGATAAATCCCCACACACCAACAATGTGTCAGTGTTGGACACTGGACTGAGTTCACAGGAATATAATGGACAGAGAGGGTGAGAGAGGGACAGTTCACAGGATAAACCCCCCCCCCCCCACACACACCAGCAGTGTGTCAGTGTTGGACACTGGGCTGAGTTCACAGGAATAT
This sequence comes from Hemitrygon akajei, assembly GCF_048418815.1. Lineage (NCBI taxonomy): Eukaryota > Metazoa > Chordata > Chondrichthyes > Myliobatiformes > Dasyatidae > Hemitrygon > Hemitrygon akajei. The sequence continues at coordinate 3,006,157 of NW_027331976.1, read as the reverse complement.
AATGGACAGAGAGGGTGAGAGAGGGACAGTTCACAGGATAAATACCCCCACCACCAGCAATGTGTCAGTGTTGGACACTGGGCTGAGTTTACAGGAATATAATGGACAGAGAGGGTGAGAGAGGGAGAGTTCACAGGATAAATCCCCACACACCAACAATGTGTCAGTGTTGGACACTGGACTGAGTTCACAGGAATATAATGGACAGAGAGGGTGAGAGAGGGACAGTTCACAGGATAAATCCCCCACACCAGCAATGTGTCAGTGTTGGACACTGGGCTGAGTTTGCAGGAATATAATGGACAGAGAGGGTGAGAGAGCGACAGTTCACAGGATAAATCCCCCCACACCAGCAATGTGTCAGTGTTGGACACTGGGCTGAGTTCACAGGCATATAATGGACAGAGAGGGCGAGAGAGGGACAGTTCACAGGATAAATCCCCCCACACCAGCAATGTGTCAGTGTTGGACACTGGGCTGAGTTTACAGGAATATAATGGACAGAGAGGGTGAGAGAGGGATAGTTCACAGGATAAACCCCCCCCCCCCCCACACACACACCAGCAGTGTGTCAGTGTTGGACACTGGGCTGAGTTTACAGGAATATAATGGTCAGAGAGGGTGAGAGAGGGACAGTTCACAGGATAAATCCCCCCACACCAGCAATGTGTCAGTGTTGGACACTGGGCTGAGTTCACAGGAATATAATGGACAGAGAGGGTGAGAGAGCGACAGTTCACAGGATAAATCCCCCCACACCAGCAATGTGTCAGTGTTGGACACTGGGCTGAGTTTACAGGAATATAATGAACAGAGAGGGTGAGAGAGAGACAGTTCACAGGATAAATCCCCCCCACACCAGCAATGTGTCAGTGTTGGACACTGGGCTGAGTTCACAGGAATATAATGGACAGAGAGGGTGAGAGAGGGACAGTTCACAGGATAAATCCCCCCACACCAGCAATGTGTCAGTGTTGGACACTGGGCTGAGTTTACAGGAATATAATGGACAGAGAGGGTGAGAGAGGGATAGTTCACAGGATAAACCCCCCCCCCCACACACACCAGCAGTGTGTCAGTGTTGGACACTGGGCTGAGTTTACAGGAATATAATGGTCAGAGAGGGTGAGAGAGGGACAGTTCACAGGATAAATCCCCCCACACCAGCAATGTGTCAGTGTTGGACACTGGGCTGAGTTCACAGGAATATAATGGACAGAGAGGGTGAGAGAGGGGCAGTTCACAGGATAAATCCCCCCACACCAGCAATGTGTAAGTGTTGGACACTGGGCTGAGTTTGCAGGAATATAATGGACAGAGAGGGTGAGAGAGGGACAGTTCACAGGATAAATCCCCCCACACCAACAATGTGTCAGTGTTGGACACTGGGCTGAGTTCACAGGAATATAATGGACAGAGAGGGTGAGAGAGGGACAGTTCACAGGATAAATCCCCCCACACCAGCAATGTGTCAGTGTTGGACACTGGGCTGAGTTTACAGGAATATAATGGACAGAGAGGGTGAGAGAGGGATAGTTCACAGGATAACACACCCCCACACACACACCAGCAGTGTGTCAGTGTTGGACACTGGGCTGAGTTTACAGGAATATAATGGTCAGAGAGGGTGAGAGAGGGACAGTTCACAGGATAAATCCCCCCACACCAGCAATGTGTCAGTGTTGGACACTAGGCTGAGTTCACAGGAATATAATGGACAGAGAGGGTGAGAGAGGGACAGTTCACAGGATAAATACCCCCACACCAGCAATGTGTCAGTGTTGGACACTGGGCTGAGTTCACAGGAATATAATGGACAGAGAGGGTGAGAGAGCGACAGTTCACAGGATAAATCCCCCCACACCAGCAATGTGTCAGTGTTGGACACTGGGCTGAGTTTACAGGAATATAATGAACAGAGAGGGTGAGAGAGAGACAGTTCACAGGATAAATCCCCCCACACCAGCAATCTGTCAGTGTTGGACACTGGGCTGATTTCACAGGAATATAATGGACAGAGAGGGTGAGAGAGGGAGAGTTCACAGGATAAATCCCCACACACCAGCAATGTGTCAGTGTTGGACACTGGACTGAGTTCACAGGAATATAATGGACAGAGAGGGTGAGAGAGGGACAGTTCACAGGATAAATCCCCCCACACCAGCAATGTGTCAGTGTTGGACACTGGGCTGAGTTCACAGGAATATAATGGACAGAGAGGGTGAGAGAGGGACAGTTCACAGGATAAACCCTCCCCCCACACCAGCAATGTGTCAGTGTTGGACACTGGGCTGAGTTTACAGGAATATAATGGTCAGAGAGGGTGAGAGAGGGACAGTTCAAAGGATAAATCCCCCCACACCAGCAATGTGTCAGTGTTGGACACTGTGCTGAGTTTGCAGGAATATAATGGACAGAGAGGGTGAGAGAGGGACAGTTCACAGGATAAATCCCCCCACACCAGCAATGTGTCAGTGTTGGACACTGGGCTGAGTTCACAGGAATATAATGGACAGAGAGGGTGAGAGAGGGACAGTCCACAGGATAAATCCCCCCACACCAGCAATGTGTCAGTGTTGGACACTGGGCTGAGTTTACAGGAATATAATGGACAGAGAGGGTGAGAGAGGGACAGTTCACAGGACAAACCCCCCCCCCCCCCACACACACACACACCAGCAGTGTGTCAGTGTTGGACACTGGGCTGAGTTTACAGGAATATAACGGTCAGAGAGGGTGAGAGAGGGACAGTTCACAGGATAAATCCCCCCACACCAGCAATGTGTCAGTGTTGGACACTGGGCTGAGTTCACAGGAATATAATGGACAGAGAGGGTGAGAGAGGGACAGTTCACAGGGTAAATACCCCCACACCAGCAATGTGTCAGTGTTGGACACTGGGCTGAGTTCACAGGAATATAATGGACAGAGAGGGTGAGAGAGCGACAGTTCACAGGATAAATCCCCCCACACCAGCAATGTGTCAGTGTTGGACACTGGGCTGAGTTTACAGGAATATAATGAACAGAGAGGGTGAGAGAGAGAGACTTCACAGGATAAATCTCCCCACACCAGCAATCTGTCAGTGTTGGACACTGGGCTGATTTCACAGGAATATAATGGACAGAGAGGGTGAGAGAGGGAGAGTTCACAGGATAAATCCCCACACACCAGCAATGTGTCAGTGTTGGACACTGGGCTGAGTTTACAGGAATATAATGGACAGAGAGAGTGAAAGAGGGACAATTCACTAGATAAATCCCCCCACACCAGCAATGTGTCAGTGTTGGACACTAGGCTGAGTTCACAGGAATATAATGGACAGAGAGGGTGAGAGAGGGACAGTTCAAAGGATAAATCCCCCCACACCAGCAATGTGTCAGTGTTGGACACTGTGCTGAGTTTGCAGGAATATAATGGACAGAGAGGGTGAGAGAGGGACAGTTCACAGGATAAATCCCCCCACACCAGCAATGTGTCAGTGTTGGACACTGGGCTGAGTTCACAGGAATATAATGGACAGAGAGGGTGAGAGAGGGAGAGTCCACAGGATAAATCCCCCCACACCAGCAATGTGTCAGTGTTGGACACTGGGCTGAGTTTACAGGAATATAATGGACAGAGAGGGTGAGAGAGGGACAGTTCACAGGACAAACCCCCCCCCCCCACACACACACACACCAGCAGTGTGTCAGTGTTGGACACTGGGCTGAGTTTACAGGAATATAACGGTCAGAGAGGGTGAGAGAGGGACAGTTCACAGGATAAATCCCCCCACACCAGCAATGTGTCAGTGTTGGACACTGGGCTGAGTTTACAGGAATATAATGGACAGAGAGAGTGAAAGAGGGACAATTCACTAGATAAATCCCCCCACACCAGCAATGTTTCAGTGTTGGACACTAGGCTGAGTTCACAGGAATATAATGGACAGAGAGGGTGAGAGAGGGACAGTTCAAAGGATAAATCCCCCCACACCAGCAATGTGTCAGTGTTGGACACTGTGCTGAGTTTGCAGGAATATAATGGACAGAGAGGGTGAGAGAGGGACAGTTCACAGGATAAATCCCCCCACACCAGCAATGTGTCAGTGTTGGACACTGGGCTGAGTTCACAGGAATATAATGGACAGAGAGGGTGAGAGAGGGACAGTCCACAGGATAAATCCCCCCACACCAGCAATGTGTCAGTGTTGGACACTGGGCTGAGTTTACAGGAATATAATGGACAGAGAGGGTGAGAGAGGGACAGTTCACAGGACAAACCCCCCCCCCCCCACACACACACACACCAGCAGTGTGTCAGTGTTGGACACTGGGCTGAGTTTACAGGAATATAACGGTCAGAGAGGGTGAGAGAGGGACAGTTCACAGGATAAATCCCCCCACACCAGCAATGTGTCAGTGTTGGACACTGGGCTGAGTTCACAGGAATATAATGGACAGAGAGGGTGAGAGAGGGACAGTTCACAGGGTAAATACCCCCACACCAGCAATGTGTCAGTGTTGGACACTGGGCTGAGTTCACAGGAATATAATGGACAGAGAGGGTGACAGAGCGACAGTTCACAGGATAAATCCCCCCACACCAGCAATGTGTCAGTGTTGGACACTGGGCTGAGTTTACAGGAATATAATGAACAGAGAGGGTGAGAGAGAGAGACTTCACAGGATAAATCTCCCCACACCAGCAATCTGTCAGTGTTGGACACTGGGCTGATTTCACAGGAATATAATGGACAGAGAGGGTGAGAGAGGGAGAGTTCACAGGATAAATCCCCACACACCAGCAATGTGTCAGTGTTGGACACTGGGCTGAGTTTACAGGAATATAATGGACAGAGAGAGTGAAAGAGGGACAATTCACTAGATAAATCCCCCCACACCAGCAATGTGTCAGTGTTGGACACTAGGCTGAGTTCACAGGAATATAATGGACAGAGAGGGTGAGAGAGGGACAGTTCACAGGATAAATACCCCACACCAGCAATGTGTCAGTGTTGGACACTGGGCTGAGTTCACAGGAATATAATGGACAGAGAGGGTGAGAGAGGGATAGTTCACAGGATAACACCCCCCCACACACACACCAGCAGTGTGTCAGTGTTGGACACTGGGCTGAGTTTACAGGAATATAATGGTCAGAGAGGGTGAGAGAGGGACAGTTCACAGGATAAATCCCCCCACACCAGCAATGTGTCAGTGTTGGACACTAGGCTGAGTTCACAGGAATATAATGGACAGAGAGGGTGAGAGAGCGACAGTTCACAGGATAAATCCCCCCACACCAGCAATGTGTCAGTGTTGGACACTGGGCTGAGTTTACAGGAATATAATGAACAGAGAGGGTGAGAGAGAGACAGTTCACAGGATAAATCCCCCCACACCAGCAATGTGTCAGTGTTGGACACTGGGCTGAGTTCACAGGAATATAATGGACAGAGAGGGTGAGAGAGGGACAGTTCACAGGATAAACCCTCCCCCCGCACCAGCAATGTGTCAGTGTTGGACACTGGGCTGAGTTTACAGGAATATAATGGTCAGAGAGGGTGGGAGAGGGACAGTTCAAAGGATAAATCCCCCCACACCAGCAATGTGTCAGTGTTGGACACTGTGCTGAGTTTGCAGGAATATAATGGACAGAGAGGGTGAGAGAGGGACAGTTCACAGGATAAATCCCCCCACACCAGCAATGTGTCAGTGTTGGACACTGGGCTGAGTTCACAGGAATATAATGGACAGAGAGGGTGAGAGAGGGACAGTCCACAGGATAAATCCCCCCACACCAGCAATGTGTCAGTGTTGGACACTGGGCTGAGTTTACAGGAATATAATGGACAGAGAGGGTGAGAGAGGGACAGTTCACAGGACAAACCCCCCCCCCACACACACACACACCAGCAGTGTGTCAGTGTTGGACACTGGGCTGAGTTTACAGGAATATAACGGTCAGAGAGGGTGAGAGAGGGACAGTTCACAGGATAAATCCCCCCACACCAGCAATGTGTCAGTGTTGGACACTGGGCTGAGTTCACAGGAATATAATGGACAGAGAGGGTGAGAGAGGGACAGTTCACAGGGTAAATACCCCCACACCAGCAATGTGTCAGTGTTGGACACTGGGCTGAGTTCACAGGAATATAATGGACAGAGAGGGTGAGAGAGCGACAGTTCACAGGATAAATCCCCCCACACCAGCAATGTGTCAGTGTTGGACACTGGGCTGAGTTTACAGGAATATAACGGTCAGAGAGGGTGAGAGAGGGACAGTTCACAGGATAAATCCCCCCACACCAGCAATGTGTCAGTGTTGGACACTGGGCTGAGTTCACAGGAATATAATGGACAGAGAGGGTGAGAGAGGGACAGTTCACAGGGTAAATACCCCCACACCAGCAATGTGTCAGTGTTGGACACTGGGCTGAGTTCACAGGAATATAATGGACAGAGAGGGTGACAGAGCGACAGTTCACAGGATAAATCCCCCCACACCAGCAATGTGTCAGTGTTGGACACTGGGCTGAGTTTACAGGAATATAATGAACAGAGAGGGTGAGAGAGAGAGACTTCACAGGATAAATCTCCCCACACCAGCAATCTGTCAGTGTTGGACACTGGGCTGATTTCACAGGAATATAATGGACAGAGAGGGTGAGAGAGGGAGAGTTCACAGGATAAATCCCCACACACCAGCAATGTGTCAGTGTTGGACACTGGGCTGAGTTTACAGGAATATAATGGACAGAGAGAGTGAAAGAGGGACAATTCACTAGATAAATCCCCCCACACCAGCAATGTGTCAGTGTTGGACACTAGGCTGAGTTCACAGGAATATAATGGACAGAGAGGGTGAGAGAGGGACAGTTCACAGGATAAATACCCCACACCAGCAATGTGTCAGTGTTGGACACTGGGCTGAGTTCACAGGAATATAATGGACAGAGAGGGTGAGAGAGGGATAGTTCACAGGATAACACCCCCCCCACACACACACCAGCAGTGTGTCAGTGTTGGACACTGGGCTGAGTTTACAGGAATATAATGGTCAGAGAGGGTGAGAGAGGGACAGTTCACAGGATAAATCCCCCCACACCAGCAATGTGTCAGTGTTGGACACTAGGCTGAGTTCACAGGAATATAATGGACAGAGAGGGTGAGAGAGCGACAGTTCACAGGATAAATCCCCCCCACACCAGCAATGTGTCAGTGTTGGACACTGGGCTGAGTTTACAGGAATATAATGAACAGAGAGGGTGAGAGAGAGACAGTTCACAGGATAAATCCCCCCACACCAGCAATGTGTCAGTGTTGGACACTGGGCTGAGTTCACAGGAATATAATGGACAGAGAGGGTGAGAGAGGGACAGTTCACAGGATAAACCCTCCCCCCACACCAGCAATGTGTCAGTGTTGGACACTGGGCTGAGTTTACAGGAATATAATGGTCAGAGAGGGTGGGAGAGGGACAGTTCAAAGGATAAATCCCCCCACACCAGCAATGTGTCAGTGTTGGACACTGTGCTGAGTTTGCAGGAATATAATGGACAGAGAGGGTGAGAGAGGGACAGTTCACAGGATAAATCCCCCCACACCAGCAATGTGTCAGTGTTGGACACTGGGCTGAGTTCACAGGAATATAATGGACAGAGAGGGTGAGAGAGGGACAGTCCACAGGATAAATCCCCCCACACCAGCAATGTGTCAGTGTTGGACACTGGGCTGAGTTTACAGGAATATAATGGACAGAGAGGGTGAGAGAGGGACAGTTCACAGGACAAACCCCCCCCCCACACACACACACACCAGCAGTGTGTCAGTGTTGGACACTGGGCTGAGTTTACAGGAATATAACGGTCAGAGAGGGTGAGAGAGGGACAGTTCACAGGATAAATCCCCCCACACCAGCAATGTGTCAGTGTTGGACACTGGGCTGAGTTCACAGGAATATAATGGACAGAGAGGGTGAGAGAGGGACAGTTCACAGGGTAAATACCCCCACACCAGCAATGTGTCAGTGTTGGACACTGGGCTGAGTTCACAGGAATATAATGGACAGAGAGGGTGAGAGAGCGACAGTTCACAGGATAAATCCCCCCACACCAGCAATGTGTCAGTGTTGGACACTGGGCTGAGTTTACAGGAATATAATGAACAGAGAGGGTGAGAGAGGGACAGTTCACAGGATAACCCCCCCCCCCTCACACCAGCAATGTGTCAGTGTTGGACACTGGGCTGAGTTTACAGGAATGTAATGGACAGAGAGGGTGAGAGAGGGACAGTTCACAGGATAAATCCCCCCACACCAGCAATGTGTCAGTGTTGGACACTGGGCTGAGTTTACAGGAATATAATGGACAGAGAGGGTGAGAGAGGGACAGTTCACAAGATAAATCCCCCACACCAGCAATGTGTCAGTGTTGGACACTGGGCTGAGTTCACAGGAATATAATGGACAGAGAGGGTGAGAGAGGGACAGTTCACAGGATAAATCCCCCCACACCAGCAATGTGTCACTGTTGGACACTGTGCTGAGTTCACTGGAATATAATGGACAGAGAGGGTGAGAGAGGGACAGTTCACAGGATAAATCCCCCACACCAGCAATGTGTCAGTGTTGGACACTGGGTTGAGTTTGCAGGAATATAATGGACAGAGAGGGTGAGAGAGGGACAGTTCACAGGATAAATCCCCCCACACCAGCAATGTGTCAGTGTTGGACACTGGGTTGAGTTTACAGGAATATAATGGACAGAGAGGGTGAGAGAGGGATAGTTCACAGGATAAACCCCCCCCCCCCCACACACACCAGCAGTGTGTCAGTGTTGGACACTGGGCTGAGTTTACAGGAATATAATGGTCAGAGAGGGTGAGAGAGGGACAGTTCACAGGATAAATCCCCCCACACCAGCAATGTGTCAGTGTTGGACACTGGGCTGAGTTCACAGGAATATAATGGACAGAGAGGGTGAGAGAGGGGCAGTTCACAGGATAAATCCCCCCACACCAGCAATGTGTAAGTGTTGGACACTGGGCTGAGTTTGCAGGAATATAATGGACAGAGAGGGTGAGAGAGGGACAGTTCACAGGATAAATCCCCCCACACCAGCAATGTGTCAGTGTTGGACACTGGGCTGAGTTCACAGGAATATAATGGACAGAGAGGGTGAGAGAGGGACAGTTCACAGGATAAATCCCCCCACACCAGCAATGTGTCAGTGTTGGACACTGGGCTGAGTTTACAGGAATATAATGGACAGAGAGGGTGAGAGAGGGATAGTTCACAGGATAACACCCCCCCCCACACACACCAGCAGTGTGTCAGTGTTGGACACTGGGCTGAGTTTACAGGAATATAATGGTCAGAGAGGGTGAGAGAGGGACAGTTCACAGGATAAATCCCCCCACACCAGCAATGTGTCAGTGTTGGACACTAGGCTGAGTTCACAGGAATATAATGGACAGAGAGGGTGAGAGAGGGACAGTTCACAGGATAAATAACCCCACACCAGCAATGTGTCAGTGTTGGACACTGGGCTGAGTTCACAGGAATATAATGGACAGAGAGGGTGAGAGAGCGACAGTTCACAGGATAAATCCCCCCACACCAGCAATGTGTCAGTGTTGGACACTGGGCTGAGTTTACAGGAATGTAATGAACAGAGAGGGTGAGAGAGAGACAGTTCACAGGATAAATCCCCCCACACCAGCAATCTGTCAGTGTTGGACACTGGGCTGATTTCACAGGAATATAATGGACAGAGAGGGTGAGAGAGGGAGAGTTCACAGGATAAATCCCCACACACCAGCAATGTGTCAGTGTTGGATACTGGACTGAGTTCACAGGAATATAATGGACAGAGAGGGTGAGAGAGGGACAGTTCACAGGATAAATCCCCCCACACCAGCAATGTGTCAGTGTTGGACAATGGGCTGAGTTCACAGGAATATAATGGACAGAGAGGGTGAGAGAGGGACAGTTCACAGGATAAACCCTCCCCCCACACCAGCAATGTGTCAGTGTTGGACACTGGGCTGAGTTTACAGGAATATAATGGTCAGAGAGGGTGAGAGAGGGACAGTTCAAAGGATATATCCCCCCACACCAGCAATGTGTCAGTGTTGGACACTGTGCTGAGTTTGCAGGAATATAATGGACAGAGAGGGTGAGAGAGGGACAGTTCACAGGATAAATCCCCCCACACCAGCAATGTATCAGTGTTGGACACTGGGCTGTGTTCACAGGAATATAATGGACAGAGAGGGTGAGAGAGGGACAGTCCACAGGATAAATCCCCCCACACCAGCAATGTGTCAGTGTTGGACACTGGGCTGAGTTTACAGGAATATAATGGACAGAGAGGGTGAGAGAGGGACAGTTCACAGGACAAACCCCCCCCCCACACACACACACACACACCAGCAGTGTGTCAGTGTTGGACACTGGGCTGAGTTTACAGGAATATAACGGTCAGAGAGGGTGAGAGAGGGACAGTTCACAGGATAAATCCCCCCACACCAGCAATGTGTCAGTGTTGGACACTGGGCTGAGTTCACAGGAATATAATGGACAGAGAGGGTGAGAGAGGGACAGTTCACAGGGTAAATACCCCCACACCAGCAATGTGTCAGTGTTGGACACTGGGTTGAGTTCACAGGAATATAATGGACAGAGAGGGTGAGAGAGCGACAGTTCACAGGATAAATCCCCCCACACCAGCAATGTTTCAGTGTTGGACACTGGGCTGAGTTTACAGGAATATAATGAACAGAGAGGGTGAGAGAGAGAGACTTCACAGGATAAATCTCCCCACACCAGCAATCTGTCAGTGTTGGACACTGGGCTGATTTCACAGGAATATAATGGACAGAGAGGGTGAGAGAGGGACAGTTCACAGGATAAATCCCCCCACACCAGCAATGTGTCAGTGTCGGACACTGGGCTGAGTTCACAGGAATATAATGGACAGAGAGGGTGAGAGAGGGACAGTTCACAGGATAACCCCCCCCCCTCACACCAGCAATGTGTCAGTGTTGGACACTGGGCTGAGTTTACAGGAATATAATGGACAGAGAGGGTGAGAGAGGGACAGTTCACAGGATAAATCCCCCCACACCAGCAATGTGTCAGTGTTGGACACTGGGCTGAGTTTACAGGAATATAATGGACAGAGAGGGTGAGAGAGGGACAGTTCACAAGATAAATCCCCCCACACCAGCAATGTGTCAGTGTTGGACACTGGGCTGAGTTCACAGGAATATAATGAACAGAGAGGGTGAGAGAGGGACAGTTCACAGGATAAATCCCCCCACACCAGCAATGTGTCAGTGTTGGACACTGGGCTGAGTTCACTGGAATATAATGGACAGAGAGGGTGAGAGAGGGACAGTTCACAGGATAAATCCCCCACACCAGCAATGTGTCAGTGTTGGACACTGGGTTGAGTTTGCAGTAATATAATGGACAGAGAGGGTGAGAGAGGGACAGTTCACAGGATAAATCCCCCCACACCAGCAATGTGTCAGTGTTGGACACTGGGCTGAGTTTACAGGAATATAATGGACAGAGAGGGTGAGAGAGGGATAGTTCACAGGATAAATCCCCCCACACCAGCAATGTGTAAGTGTTGGACACTGGGCTGAGTTTGCAGGAATATAATGGACAGAGAGGGTGAGAGAGGGACAGTTCACAGGATAAATCCCCCCCCCCCACACACACCAGCAGTGTGTCAGTGTTGGACACTGGGCTGAGTTCACAGGAATATAATGGACAGAGAGGGTGAGAGAGGGGCAGTTCACAGGATAAATCCCCCCACACCAGCAATGTGTAAGTGTTGGACACTGGGCTGAGTTTGCAGGAATATAATGGACAGAGAGGGTGAGAGAGGGACAGTTCACAGGATAAATCCCCCCGCACCAGCAATGTGTCAGTGTTGGACACTGGGCTGAGTTCACAGGAATATAATGGACAGAGAGGGTGAGAGAGGGACAGTTCACAGGATAAATCCCCCCACACCAGCAATGTGTCAGTGTTGGACACTGGGCTGAGTTTACAGGCATATAATGGACAGAGAGGGTGAGAGAGGGATAGTTCACAGGATAACACCCCCCCCCCCCACACACACCAGCAGTGTGTCAGTGTTGGACACTGGGCTGAGTTTACAGGAATATAATGGTCAGAGAGGGTGAGAGAGGGACAGTTCACAGGATAAATCCCCCCACACCAGCAATGTGTCAGTGTTGGACACTAGGCTGAGTTCACAGGAATATAATGGACAGAGAGGGTGAGAGAGGGACAGTTCACAGGATAAATAACCCCACACCAGCAATGTGTCTGTGTTGGACACTGGGCTGAGTTCACAGGAATATAATGGACAGAGAGGGTGAGAGAGCGACAGTTCACAGGATAAATCCCCCCACACCAGCAATGTGTCAGTGTTGGACACTGGGCTGAGTTTACAGGAATGTAATGAACAGAGAGGGTGAGAGAGAGACAGTTCACAGGATAAATCCCCCCACACCAGCAATCTGTCAGTGTTGGACACTGGGCTGATTTCACAGGAATATAATGGACAGAGAGGGTGAGAGAGGGAGAGTTCACAGGATAAATCCCCACACACCAGCAATGTGTCAGTGTTGGATACTGGACTGAGTTCACAGGAATATAATGGACAGAGAGGGTGAGAGAGGGACAGTTCACAGGATAAATCCCCCCACACCAGCAATGTGTCAGTGTTGGACACTGGGCTGAGTTCACAGGAATATAATGGACAGAGAGGGTGAGAGAGGGACAGTTCACAGGATAAACCCTCCCCCCACACCAGCAATGTGTCAGTGTTGGACACTGGGCTGAGTTTACAGGAATATAATGGTCAGAGAGGGTGAGAGAGGGACAGTTCAAAGGATATATCCCCCCACACCAGCAATGTGTCAGTGTTGGACACTGTGCTGAGTTTGCAGGAATATAATGGACAGAGAGGGTGAGAGAGGGACAGTTCACAGTATAAATCCCCCCACACCAGCAATGTGTCAGTGTTGGACACTGGGCTGTGTTCACAGGAATATAATGGACAGAGAGGGTGAGAGAGGGACAGTCCACAGGATAAATCCCCCCACACCAGCAATGTGTCAGTGTTGGACACTGGGCTGAGTTTACAGGAATATAATGGACAGAGAGGGTGAGAGAGGGACAGTTCACAGGACAAACCCCCCCCCACACACACACACACACACCAGCAGTGTGTCAGTGTTGGACACTGGGCTGAGTTTACAGGAATATAACGGTCAGAGAGGGTGAGAGAGGGACAGTTCACAGGATAAATCCCCCCACACCAGCAATGTGTCAGTGTTGGACACTGGGCTGAGTTCACAGGAATATAATGGACAGAGAGGGTGAGAGAGGGACAGTTCACAGGGTAAATACCCCCACACCAGCAATGTGTCAGTGTTGGACACTGGGCTGAGTTCACAGGAATATAATGGACAGAGAGGGTGAGAGAGCGACAGTTCACAGGATAAATCCCCCCACACCAGCAATGTTTCAGTGTTGGACACTGGGCTGAGTTTACAGGAATATAATGAACAGAGAGGGTGAGAGAGAGAGACTTCACAGGATAAATCTCCCCACACCAGCAATCTGTCAGTGTTGGACACTGGGCTGATTTCACAGGAATATAATGGACAGAGAGGGTGAGAGAGGGAGAGTTCACAGGATAAATCCCCCCACACCAGCAATGTGTCAGTGTTGGACACTGGGCTGAGTTTACAGGAATATAATGGACAGAGAGAGTGAAAGAGGGACAATTCACTAGATAAATCCCCCCACACCAGCAATGTGTCAGTGTTGGACACTGGGCTGAGTTTACAGGAAGATAATGGACAGAGAGAGTGAGAGAGGGACAATTCACTAGATAAATCCCCCCACACCAGCAATGTATCAGTGTTGGACACTGGGCTGAGTTCACAGGAATATAATGGACAGAGAGGGTGAGAGAGGGACAGTTCACAGGATAAATACCCCCACACCAGCAATGTGTCAGTGTTGGACACTGGGCTGAGTTTACAGGAATATAATGGACAGAGCGGGTGAGAGAGGGAGAGTTCACAGGATAAATCCCCACACACCAACAATTTGTCAGTGTTGGACACTGGACTGAGTTCACAGGAATATAATGGACAGAGAGGGTGAGAGAGGGACAGTTCACAGGATAAATCCCCCCACACCAGCAATGTGTCAGTGTCGGACACTGGGCTGAGTTCACAGGAATATAATGGACAGAGAGGGTGAGAGAGGGACAGTTCACAGGATAAACCCCCCCCCCCTCACACCAGCAATGTGTCAGTGTTGGACACTGGGCTGAGTTTACAGGAATATAATGGACAGAGAGGGTGAGAGAGGGACAGTTCACAGGATAAATCCCCCCACACCAGCAATGTGTCAGTGTTGGACACTGGGCTGAGTTTACAGGAATATAATGGAAAGAGTGGGTGAGAGAGGGACAGTTCACAAGATAAATCCCCCCACACCAGCAATGTGTCAGTGTTGGACACTGGGCTGAGTTCACAGGAATATAATGGACAGAGAGGGTGAGAGAAGGACAGTTCACAGGATAAATCCCCCCACACCAGCAATGTGTCAGTGTTGGACACTGGGCTGAGTTCACTGGAATATAATGGACAGAGAGGGTGAGAGAGGGACAGTTCACAGGATAAATCCCCCACACCAGCAATGTGTCAGTGTTGGACACTGGGCTGAGTTTGCAGGAATATAATGGACAGAGAGGGTGAGAGAGGGACAGTTCACAGGATAAATCCCCCCACACCAGCAATGTGTCAGTGTTGGACACTGGGCTGAGTTCACAGGAATATAATGGACAGAGAGGGTGAGAGAGGGGCAGTTCACAAGATAAATCCCCCCACACCAGCAATGTGTAAGTGTTGGACACTGGGCTGAGTTTGCAGGAATATAATGGACAGAGAGGGTGAGAGAGTGACAGTTCACAGGATAAATCCCCCCACACCAGCAATGTGTCAGTGTTGGACACTGGGCTGAGTTTACAGGAATATAATGGACAGAGAGGGTGAGAGAGGGATAGTTCACAGGATAACACCCCCCCCCCACACACACCAGCAGTGTGTCAGTGTTGGACACTGGGCTGAGTTTACAGGAATATAATGGTCAGAGAGGGTGAGAAAGGGACAGTTCACAGGATAAATCCCCCCACACCAGCAATGTGTCAGTGTTGGACACTAGGCTGAGTTCACAGGAATATAATGGACAGAGAGGGTGAGAGAGGGACAGTTCACAGGATAAATACCCCCACACCAGCAATGTGTCAGTGTTGGACACTGGGCTGAGTTCACAGGAATATAATGGACAGAGAGGGTGAGAGAGCGACAGTTCACAGGATAAATCCCCCCACACCAGCAATGTGTCAGTGTTGGACACTGGGCTGAGTTTACAGGAATATAATGAACAGAGAGGGTGAGAGAGAGACAGTTCACAGGATAAATCCCCCCACACCAGCAATCTGCCAGTGTTGGACACTGGGCTGATTTCACAGGAATATAATGGACAGAGAGGGTGAGAGAGGGAGAGTTCACAGGATAAATCCCCACACACCAGCAATGTGTCAGTGTTGGACACTGGACTGAGTTCACAGGAATATAATGGACAGAGAGGGTGAGAGAGGGACAGTTCACAGGATAAATCCCCCCACACCAGCAATGTGTCAGTGTTGGACACTGGGCTGAGTTCACAGGAATATAATGGACAGAGAGGGTGAGAGAGGGACAGTTCACAGGATAAACCCTCCCCCCACACCAGCAATGTGTCAGTGTTGGACACTGGGCTGAGTTTACAGGAATATAATGGTCAGAGAGGGTGAGAGAGGGACAGTTCAAAGGATAAATCCCCCCACACCAGCAATGTGTCAGTGTTGGACACTGGGCTGAGTTCACAGGAATATAATGGACAGAGAGGGTGAGAGAGGGACCGTCCACAGGATAAATCCCCCCGCACCAGCAGTGTGTCTGTGTTGGACACTGGGCTGAGTTTACAGGAATATAATGGTCAGAGAGGGTGAGAGAGGGACAGTTCACAGGATAAACCCCCCCCCCAGCCCCCACACCAGCAGTGTGTCAGTGTTGGACACTGGGCTGAGTTCACAGGAATATAATGGACAGAGAGGGTGAGAGAGGGACAGTTCACAGGATAAACCCCCCCTCCCCCACACCAGCAGTGTGTCAGTGTTGGAAACTGGGCTGAGTTTACAGGAATATAATGGACAGAGAAGGTGAGAGAGGGACAGTTCACAGGATAAACCCCCCCCCACACCAACAGTGTGTCAGTGTTGGACACTGGGATGAGTTTACAGGAATATAATAGACAGAGAGGGTGAGAGAAGGACAGTTCACAGGATAAATCCCCCACACCAGCAATGTGTCTGTGTTGGACACTGGGCTGAGTTTACAGGAATATAATGGACAGAGTGGGTGAGAGAGGGACAGTTCACAGGATAAATCCCCCCACACCAGCAATGTATCAGTGTTGGACACTGGGCTGAGTTCACAGGAATATAATGGACAGAGTGGGTGAGAGAGGGACAGTTAACAGGATAAATCCCCCCTCACCAGCAGTGTGTCAGTGTTGGACACTGGGCTGAGTTCACAGGAATATAATGGACAGAGAGGGTGAGAGAGAGACAGTTCACAGGATAAATCCCCCAACACCAGCAATGTGTCAGTGTTGGACACTGGGCTGAGTTTACAGGAATGTAATGGACAGAGAGGGTGAGAGAGGGACAGTTCACAGGATAAATCCCCCACACCAGCAATGTGTCAGTGTTGGACACTGGGCTGAGCTCACAGGAATATAATGGACAGAGAGGGTGAGAGAGGGACCGTTCACAGGATAAATCCCCCCGCACCAGCAACGTGTCAGTGTTGGACACTGGGCTGAGTTTACAGGAATATAATGGACAGAGAGTGTGATGGAGGGACAGTTCACAGGATAAATCCCCCCACACCAGCAACGTGTCAGTGTTGGACACTGGGCTGAGTTCACAGATCACTTAATCTCTCCGAACCTCCCGCCCTGTCATTGGTCAATTCGCCTGCTCGCCGCGCGCACCTCGCCTTACATCACTGCTCAGGTAACTCTGCCCTCCCCCAGGATACGTCATTGTTCAGGTAAACCATTCTCTCACGAGCTCCTCCCCGCTCCTCTGGTCGATATGTTTGCCCACAGCGTGAGCCCCACCTTCCTCGCTTCTTTATTGGTCACCAATCCTGCTAGCCCCGACTCCCTCACTCCGTCATTAGTCAATTAAACTGCCCGAGGCATCTCGGAGTGTCTGTTTGGAGCTTCTGAGGGTGAGGGAGGGTCAGTGGGTGAGGAGTGTTTTGGTGAGGGTGTCCAAGTGTGTTTGGATTTACTGGAGGTGTGGAGGGTCTGTAGGTGAGGGAGGTTTTGGGGGTGAGGAGGGTCTCGGTGAGGGAGTTTCTGAACATGGGGAGGGTCACAATGAGGATGGTGTCGGTGAAGGGTGTCTGAGGGTGAGGATGGTCTTGGTGATGGAGTGTTTGAGGCTGAGGGATGAGCTGAAGCTGAGGTGGGCCTCAGACCATGGGATCTCTTACACTGAGTGATGGTCTGATTAGCTCCTGAGGTAGAGTTGGGTCTGAGGGAAGTGTAAGGTCTCAGCTGAAGCAGCTCCAGGGATGGGCTGAAGGATCTCCTGAGGTAGAGGGAGGGATTGTAGTGAGCGATGGATCCGAGTGAGCTCCTGAGGTCGAAGGACCATCCGACTTGATGGATCTCCATAGGGTGAGAGATGGCCAGGTGTGAGGGACGGACCTGAGGAAGCTCCTGAGGTAGCGGGGTAGTCAGTGCGAGGGGCTCCTGGGGTTGAGGGACAGAGTGTTGAGCGGTAGCTCCTCAGGGTGAGGGACGGTGTGTTGAGAGGGAGCTCCCGAGGGTGAGGGACGGTGTGTTGAGAGGGAGCTCCCGAGGGTGAGGGGTGGTGTGTTGAGAGGGAGCTCCCGAGGGGTGAGGGACGGTGTGTTGAGAGGGAGCTCCCGAGGGTGAGGGACGGTGTGTTGAGAGGGAGCTCCCGAGGGTGAGGGGTGGTGTGTTGAGAGGGAGCTCCCGAGGGGTGAGGGACGGTGTGTTGAGAGGGAGCTCCCGAGGGTGAGGGATGGTGTGTTGAGAGGGAGCTCCTGAGGGTGAGGGACGAGTTGAGGTGCGCAGAGTCCCAATGGTCAGAGTCCACTGATGACGGGTCTGTTACAGGAAGGTGTCAGACTGAGAGCGATGGACTCTCCGTGTCAGAGACAGAGGCAACGTCTGGTGAGGAGCCACAGGGGAACATTGAACAACAGATGGAAACCAGGCTGAGGTGAGAGATGGAGCTGAGACTGGGAGGGTGAACATTTCCTCTGGTCTCACTCCCCACTGAGATATCACTGCTGTCCCATCCCTGCCCCTATTATCCTGAATTAATCTCTACAACACTGTCCACCATGACCCTCTGCTCTAGAATTACCTCCCGAGACCCCTCCACCACTGAGTGTATGTCCCTCATGATTGTCTACACCTCTATAAGATGACCACTCATTCTCCTACACTCCAGTGGGGTCAAAACAAAAAGTCCCAACCTGCTCACCCTCTGTCCATAACTCAGTCCCACGAGTCTTGGCAACACCCTGGTAAATCTCCTCTGCACTCCGTCCGGCTTCATGATATTGTTCCTGTCGCAGTGTGACTAAACCTGAGCATAGTATTCCAAATCTGGCCTCACCATCATCTTGTACAACAAATAATGTCAGAACATAGAAACAGGAGCAGGAGAAGACTCACAAACACGAGACAATCCGCAGATACTGGAAATCCAAAGCAACACACACAAAATGCTGGAGGAACTCAGCAGGTCAGGCAGCATCTATAGGAAGAAGTACAGCCAACGTTTCGGGCCGAGACCCTTCGTCAGGACTAACTGAAAGGAAAGATAGTAAGAGATTTGAAAGTAGGAGGGGGAGGGAGAAATGTGAAATGATAGGAGAAGAGGGGGTGAGATGAAGCTAAGAGCTGGAAACGTGATTGGCAAAAGGGAAACAGAGCTGGAGAAGGGAAAGGATCATGGGACGGGAGGTCTGGGGAGAAAGAAAGGGGGAGGGGAGCAGGCCGAGACCCTTCATCAGGACTGGAAATAAAGAATTCTCCC
Organism: Hemitrygon akajei; assembly: GCF_048418815.1. Lineage (NCBI taxonomy): Eukaryota > Metazoa > Chordata > Chondrichthyes > Myliobatiformes > Dasyatidae > Hemitrygon > Hemitrygon akajei. Next base: position 2,986,938 of record NW_027331976.1, on the reverse strand, counting down.
TGCAGTCTGAGAGGGAGAGGCTAAAATCAGATGTATCAGTATTACAGTGGAGTTAAGGGAACTACAGAGGCATGAGAGAGGAGCTGGCCAAAGTTGATTGGAAGTGGACAATAGTAGGGATGATGGCAGAGCAGCAATGACTGGAGTTTCTGGGAGTAGTTCGGAAGCTTTTGTTCCAAATGACCTGTTTTTACAGATTCCTCCAAAATAATTTAATGTGACTCTGCAGCTACTAGATTTTGAATAGTAGTACAGAAGTCTTTAATCCTGTTTCGTTCTGCCACTACATTTGCAACAAGAAACACACAGATTGAGAACAAAGGGCTGTTCATTTCACTCACAGATGCAAATTCACCCACAGAGGGAATGAGAGGTGTTCCTGGAACAGGGTGGAAAGGTGGTACAGAAAGGCAGAGAGGTGGAGCCGGGGAGAGGATCAGAGAGATGCCCATGCAGTTTATGGGGCTGAATATTCAGTTTCTCTGCAAATCATTCAAATTGTTCACTCTTGCTTCTGTGGCCATTACAGTTCCAATAGGAACATCCCTCTTGTTAATTCTGCCCTGTTCTGTTCTCCTGTTTGCCACCGGATGCAAACAGACTGAGAACAGAGGGGTTTTCACATCATAGACACAAGTCACATTTGGTGAAAGGTCACAGGTTGAAACACAAGATTTCAGTACAATGTGAGGTGTTTGGGGGAATGGGGAGAGTGAGCAAGTGAAAGAGTGGAGGTGAGAGATGAACAGAGAGAGAGAAAGTCACAGTCAGACAACACAGAAACAGGCCTCCCCACCATTGAGCACATCTACAGTTGACACAAGAAAGCTGCATCCATCATCAAGGATCAGCACCATCCAGGCAATGATGTCTTGTCACTGCTTCCATTGGGCAGGAGGTACAGGAGACATCTGTCTCACATCACCAGGTCAAGGACAGTTATTGCCCTTCAACCATCAGCCTGTTGGTCCAGTGAGGATAACTTCACTCACCTCAATACTAACCTGATTCCACAACCTATGGACTCACTTTCAAGAACTCTACATCTCATGTTCTCAGTATTATTTTTTTTATCTATGTCTTTCTACAGTGCGTTGAAAAGGTATTCAGCCCCAACACCTTGATCACCTTAATGTGAAATGCAACCAGGGATGTTGATCAATTTAACTGAGAATTCTTATTTCTGAATCACATGTGCCTTTTTTCACAGTGGAGCTGAAAAAATAGGGAAAATTGTAAAGCATGGAAAAACTAAAAATTCAAAAACTGTAATGTAATTAGTTCGAAAATATTCATCCCCTTTGCTCAGTGCTTAACTGAACCACCTCTCACAGCTATTATGGCCAATAGTCTTTTTAGATGAGTCTTCATTCGCTTTGCACAACGTGATGGAGGAGGATTTGCCCATTAACCCCTGCAGATTTGTTCAAGCTGTGCCAGATTAGTTGGACAGTGGCGGTGCACAGTTTTACTGAAGTCTTGCCACAGACGTTCTATCAAGTTAAGATCAGGGCTCTAACTGGGCACTCAAGGACACAGACATAAAACAGTAAAGCACAGGACAGCTCCTTCATTCCGTAATGTTGTGCCGATCCAGCTACAAAGCAAATCAGACAGACTAATCCCTCCAACCTACAGAATGTCCAAATCCCAACATCTTCCACACATCCATGTGTCTATCTAAACATCTCTTAAAAGCCTCTCGTGTATTTGACTCTACCACCTCACCAGGCAGCACATTCCAGTCATCCTTGTCTCTCTGAGTAAAAAACTTACCCCTCACATCCCCTTTGAATCTAACTCCTCTCACCTTCAATACATACCTGTATTAGACATTTCAACCCTGGGAAACAGATACTCTCTGTCCACTCTATCTGTGCCTCTCATAATATTATAAACCTCTATCAGATGTTCCCTCAGCCTCCTCCCCTCCAGAGACAACTACCCAAGTTTATCCAACCTTTCGTGCCCTCTGAACCGGGGAGCATCCTGGCAAACCTCTTCTGTACCCTCTCCAAAGCCTCAACATCTGTCCTGTAGTGATGTGACCAGAACGGTTTCCAACAGTCCAGATGTGGCCCAACCAGAGTTTTATAAAGTTGCAACATAACCTCTTGACTTTGGAACTCAATGCCTCGACTAATAAGAGCAAGCATTCCATAAGCCTTCTTAACCACCTTATTGAACTGTGTAGCCACTTTCCAGGAGCTCTGAACTTGAATCCAAAGATCTCTCTGCTCAGCAACACTGCTAAGGATCTTGTCCTCAACAATGAACTGTCTCCTTGTATTTTTCCTTTCAAGGTGCAACACCTCACATTTATCTGTGTTAAGCTCCATCTGCCATTTCTCAGCCCATATCTGCAACTGATCTATATCACACTGTATTCTCTGCACGTCTTCCACACTATCCACAATTTCACCAGTCTTGGTATCATCCACAAACCAGACTGGTCTTGCCAAGCTCCAGTGGGTCATACCCCAAGTAGGATCCATAGAGGTGTACTTGTTACTGAGGGGAATGGCCACAGGGGAACCCTTCCTAATCCCCTCACCTCCCCTTCTATTTTTTTTATTTGAAGCCACTTCATGGGAAGATGAATGCTGCTAAATATAGAGAGATCCTGGATAGAAACCTGTTAGCCTCTGCCAGAAAGCTTAAACTGGGCAGGAAGTTCATCTTTTAGCAGGACAACAACCTGAAGCACACTGTCAGAGCACAGAGACAGCCTGAAGTGGAGGTGCTGCTTTGCCTTCTTATTCAGGGAGGTGATATTGAGGGAGCAGGTGAGGTTATCCGTGATGTGAACTCACAGGAACTTGGTGCCCTTGACTCTCCCTACAGAGGAGCCATGTATACACAGAGGGGGATGGTTCATCTTCACTTTCCCAAAGTCCACAATCATTTCCTTGGTCTTCCCCAAATTCAGACTGGGGTTGTTGTTCTCACACCAGTCCACCACCCTCTCCACTTGCTCGCTGTACTCCAACTCGTCATTTTGTTTGATGAGGACACAACTGCTGTTGTGTCGTCCGCAAACTGTATGACATGGTTTGAGCTGCTTTGTGATGGTAACGTTCTCAGTACACTTCTCTGTGTGGCTGGTCCACATATTCCTCGATGTTAAGCCTTTCTGAACATTCTCCAGTTTGTGTTTCAAAGCAGTCCTGCAATGCTGAGATTGCTCCCTCAGAACTGGTTTGGCCAGTTTGATCAGTGGTTTGTATGCTGGAATTAGCGTAACAGACAAGTGATCTGAGAGCCCAGTGTGGGGCAGGGGAACAGCTTTATATGCTCCTGGTATGGTAGTGTAAACCAGGTCTAGTGTATTTTCACTTCTGACATGAAAACCAACAAGATGGTGGAATTTAGGCAGATGACTGGTCAAAACTGCAGTGGGATCGGCTGAAGTTTGTAACTGATGGTAATATGGGGGTATACTGAATACAGTACTGAAAGTGTTGTCTTTGAATGCTCACAATGAGTGAATAATGTTGACAATCTTGTAACACAGACATTTGCAGGTATGACATCATGGGCATCACTGAGTCAAGTTGGAACGAAGATCGGTTGAGAGCTTATCTTGCAAGGATACATGTTGTATCAAATGTGAGGGAGCTCCTGAAGTCGAGGGACCATCCGACTTGAGAGATCTCTGTAGGGTGAGAGATAGCTCGTTTTGAGGGAGCTTCTGAGGTACTGGTACGGTCTGGTGTGAGGGACGGACCTGAGGGAGCTCCTGAGGTATCAGGGTAGACTGTGCGAGGGGGTTCCTGGGATTGAGAGATCGTGTGTTGAGAGGGAGCTCCCGAGGGTGAGGGACGGTGTGTTGAGAGGGAGCCCCCGAGGGTGAGGGACGGTGTGTTGAGAGGGAGCCCCCGAGGGTGAGGGATGGTGTGTAGAGAGGGAGTTCCCGAGGGTGAGGGACGGTGTGTTGAGAGGGAGCTCCCGAGGGTGAGGGACAGTGTGTTGAGAGGGAGCTCCCGAGGGTGAGGGACGGTGTGTTGAGAGGGAGCTCCCGAAGGTGAGGAACGAGTCTGAGGTGGGCAGAGTCCCAATGGTCAGAGTCCACTGATGACGGGTCTGTTACAGGAAGGTTTCAGACTGAGAGCGATGGACTCTCCGTGTCAGAGGCAGAGGCAACGTCTGGTGAGGAGCCACAGGGGAACATTGAACAACAGATGGAAACCAGGCTGAGGTGAGAGATGGAGCTGAGACTGGGAGGGTGAACATTTCCTCTGGTCTCACTCCCCACTGAGATATCACTGCTGTCCCACCCCTGCCCCTATAATCCTGAATTAATCTCTACAACACTGTCCACCATGACCCCCTGCTCTAGAATTACCTCCTGAGACCCCTCCACCACTGAGTGTATGTCCGTCATGATTGTCTACACCTCTATAAGATGACCACTCATTCTCCTACACTCCAATGTGGACAAAACAAAAAGTCCCAACCTGCTCACCCTCTGTCCATAACTCAGTCCCACGAGTCCTGGCAACATCCTGGTAAATCTCCTCTGCACTCCGTCCAGCTTCATGATATTGTTCCTGTCGCAGTGTGACTAAACCTGAGCATAGTATTCCAAATCTGGCCTCACCAACATCTTGTACAACGAATAATGTCAGAACATAGAAATAGGAGCAGGAGAAGACTCACAAACACGAGACAATCTGCAGATACTGGAAATCCAAAGCAACACACACAAAATGCTGGAGGAACTCAGCAAGTCAGGCAGCATCTGTGGAAAAGAGTGAACAGTCGACATTTCATGCTGAGACCCTTCATCAGGACTGGAAATTAAGAATTCTCCCTGCAGTTTGAGAGGGAGAAGCTAAAATCAGATGTATCAGTATTACAGTGGAGTAAAGGGAACTACAGAGGCATGAGAGAGGGTCTGGCCAAAGTTGATTGGAAGGAGACATTAGCAGGGATGATTGCATTGTAGCAATAGCTGGAGTTTCTGGGAGTAGTTCAGAAGGCGCTGGACATATAAATACCAAAGATGAAGTAGTTTTGTAAAGGGATGAAGAGGCAACTGTGGCTGAAAAGGGGAAGTCAAAGACAGGAGAAAACCTAAAGAGAGGACCTACAACAAAGCAATAATGAGTTGGAAGCTGGAGGATTTCAAAATCCAAGTAAAGGCAATAAAAAAGGAAGGAGAAAAGAAAAAATATGAAGGTTAATTAGCGAATAATATAAAAGAGAATACCAAAAGCTTTTTCATATATACAAACAGTGAAATACAGGAAATAGTGCAAAATTACACTGGAGAGGTCATAATTGGGAATAAAGAAAGGTGGAAAAACTTGCTAAGTATTTTTTGTTGGTCTTCACTGTGAAAGACTTCATCAGTCTGCCAGAAATTCAAGTGTCAGGGCAGAAGTGAGTGCAGTTGCCATTACTAAGGGGAAGGTGTTTGGGTAGCTGAAAGGTCTGAAAATAGATAAATCAGTTGGACAAGATGGACAACACCCTATGGTTCTGAAAGAAGCAACAAAATAATTCTGGAGGCATGAGCAGTGATCTTCAGCAATCACTAGATTCGGGAATGGAAGATGTCTGTTATTACGGATGAAGTTTTGGAGTATTTGGAGGCACATGATTAAATAGACTATAGTCAGCATGGTTTTCTTTAGGGGAAATCTTGCCTGACAAATCTGTTGGGATTCTATGAGTAAATAACAGGCAGGATAGGCAAAGGAGAGTTAATGGATGTTGTTTACTTCAATATTCAGAAGGCCTTTGACCAGGTGCCACATATGAGGCTGCTTCACAAGATAAAAGCCCATGGTATTGTAGGAAAGGTAGCAACGTGGATAGAAGAATGCCTGACAGGCAGGAAGCAAAGAATGGAAATAAAGGGGCTCTTTTCTATTTGGCTGCCAGTGACTAGCTGTGTTTCACAGTGGTCGGTGTTGGTAGTGAGTTTTTTTCCCACATTATTCTGTATGTCAATAAGTTGGATGACAGAATTGATAGCTTTGAAGATGATATAAAGGTAGGAGGAGGGGGAGGTAGAGTTAAGGAAGCAGGCTGTGTGACCAAGGACATGTGCAAATGGGAATTAACAAGGAAGTGGCAGAGAGGATACAGTGTGAGGAAGATTAGATTATAAAAGCAAGGAAGAAATGCTGAGGCTTGAGAAGGCATTTGTCAGGTGCATTTGGAGTATTGAGTAGTCTTGTGTCCCTTATCTAAAAAAAGTCTTCACTGGCATTGGAGAGGGTCCAGAGGAGCTTCATGAGAATGATCCGGTGTCTGAAACAGTTATCGTATCAGGAGCATTTGATGCTTCTGGGTAGTACAGAGGGCCACCACCTCAGAATAGAGGGGCGCTCTTTTAGAAAAGAGATGAAGAGGAATTTCTTTAGCCAGTGAGTGACCATTAGAATTTGTTTCCACAGACGGTTGTGGAGGTCAAATCATTCAGTGGATTTAAAGAGGAGTTTTTGTTTCAAGTGACCTGTTTTTATAGATTCCTCCTAAATAATTTAATGTGACTCTGCAGCTACTAGATTTTGAATAATAATAGTGCATGCTTTAATCCTGTTTCGTTCTGCCACCACATTTGCAACCGGAAACATGCAGATTGAGAACAAAGGGTTGTTCATTTCAGTCACGCAGTTATCACATGTTGAAAGCCACAGATGCAAATTCACCCACAGAGGGAAATGAGAGGTGTTCCTGGAACAAGGTGGAGAGGTGGTACAGAAAGACAGAGTGGAGAGGCCGGGGAGAGGGTCAGAGAGATGCCATGTAGTTTGTGGGGCTCAATATTCAGTTTCTCTGAAAAACATTCCAAATTATTCACTCTGCTTCTGTGGCCATTACAGTTCCAATAGGAACATCCCTCTGGCTAATTCTGCCCTGTTCTGTTCTCCTGTTTGCCACCGGATGCAAACAGACTGAGAACAGAGGGGTTTTCACATCATAGACACAGGTCACATTAGGTGAAAGGTCACAGGTTGAATCACAAGACATTAGTACATTCTGAGGTGTTGGGGGGAATGGGGGGAGTGAGCAAGTGAAAGACAGTGGAGATGAGAGACGAAGTGAGAGAGGGAGTCACAGTCAGACAACACAGAAACAGGCCTCCTCACCATTGAGCACATCGACAAGGAGCATTGACACAAGAAAGCTGCATCCATCATCAGTGACCCCCATCCAGACCGTGCTCTCTTCTCACTGCTTCCATTGGGCAGGAGGTACAGGAGCCTTGGGTCTCACACCACCAGGTCAAGCACAGTTACTATCCTTCAATCATCAGGCTGCTGAACCAGTGAGGATAACTTCACTCACCTAAATCCCACAACCTATGGACTCACTTTCAAGAACTCTACATCTCATGTTCTCAGTATTATTTATTTATCTAACTGTCTTTCTACAGTGCCTGGAAAAGATATTCAGCCCCAACACCTTGATCACCTTAATGTGAAATACAACTTGGGATTTTCATCAATTTAACTGAGAATTTTTATTTGTGAATCACATGTTCCTTTTTTCACAGTGGAGCTCAAAAACAGGCAAATTGTAAAGCATGGAAAAACTAAGAATTCAAAAACTGAAATGTAATTAGTTCAAAAATATTCATCCCCTTTGCTCAGTGCTTAACTGAACCACTTCTCACAGATATTATGGCCAATAGTCTTTTTAGAAGACCTAAAGCACACTGCCAGAGTGCAGAGACAGCCTGAAGTGGAGGTGCTGCTGTACCTTCTTATTCAGGGAGGTGATATTGAGGGAGCAGGTGAGGTTATCCGTGATGTGAACTCACAGGAACTTGGTTCACTTGACGCTCCCTACGGAGAAGCCATGTATACACAGAGGGGGATGGGTCATCTTCACTTTCCCAAAGTCCACAATCATTTCCTTGGTCTTCTCCACATTCAGACTGGGGTGGTTGTCCTCACACCAGTCCACCTCTCCTCTTCCTCTCTGTACTCCAACTCGTCATTTTGTTTGATGAGGACACAACTGTTGTTGTGTCGTCCGCAAACTGTATGACATGGTTTGAGCTGTTTTGTCATGGTAACGTTCTCAGTACACTTCTCTGTGTGGCTGGTCACAGAATCCACATATTCCTCGATGTTAAGCCTTTCTGAACATTCTCCAGTTTGTGTTTCAAAGCAGTCCTGCAATGCTGAGATTGCTCCCTCAGAACTGGTTTGGCCAGTTTGAACAGTGGTTTGTATGCTGGAATTGGCATAACAGACAATGATCCGAGAGCAACACGTACAACACGCTGGAGGAACTCAGCAGGTCAGGCAGCATCTGTGGAAATGAACTGTCGATGTTTTGGCCCGAGACCCAGTCCTGATGAAGGGTCTCGGCCCGAAATGTTGACTGCTTGTTTGCACGGATGTTGCCCGACCTGCTGAGTTTCTCCAGCGTGTTGTACGTGTTGGTTTGACCCCAGCATCTGCAGTGTACTTGGTGTTAATGATCTGAGAGCCCAGTGTGGGGCAGGGGAACAGCTTTATATGCTCCTGGTATGTTCGTGTAAACCAGGTCTAGTGAATTTTCACCTCTGGTACCAAAACCAACATGGTGGTGGAATTTAGGCAGATGACCAGTCAAAACTGCAGTGGGATTGGGTGAAGTTTGTCTTTTGAACTAAATATTAGGTTCAACGTTTCAACATTGGAAGAGTGAGGATAAAATAAAAAGGGAAGGAGAGCGCATGAGAGGTTACAAAAGTTTCCAGAATAAATAAAAAGACAAAATGCTTAGCAAGGGATATAAATTTAACTGATGGTAACATGGGGGTAAAACTGAATACAGTACTGAAAGTGTTGTCTTTGAATGCTCACACTGAATGAAAAATGTTGACAATCTTGTAACGCAGGTATGACATGGTGGGCATCACTGAGTCGTGGTGGAAAGAAGTTTGGTTGAGAGCTTATCTTGCAAGGATACATGTTCTTTTGAATGGACAGGAGGAGAAGCAGAGGGAGTGGGGTGGGAATTGAATTCTGAGAGAGAGTTGGCATACGATTAGGAAGATGTAGAGTCCTTGCGGGTAAAATTCAGAAACTACAGGGGTACAAAGACTCTGATGGGAAATATGTCCAGGCCTCAGAACAGTAACTAGGATGTAGACTACAAATTGCAACAGGAGATAGGAAGGGCATGTAAAAAGGACAATGTAATGATAACCATGGGGGTTTCAATTTGCAGGTAGATTGGGAAAATCATGTTGGTGCTGGATCACAAAAGAAGGAATTTGTAGAATGCCTATGAGATGGCTTTTTAAAGCAGCTCGTGGTTGAACCCATCAGGGAAAAGACCTCTGGATTTGGTGTTGTGTAATGAGGCAGCGATCATGATATGATAGAATCCACCCTGCAGTTTGAGAGGGAGAAGCAAAAATCAGATGTATCGGTATTACAGTGGGATAAAGGGACCTACAGAGGCATGTGTCAGGGTCCGGTCCGGAACAGCGTTCCGGGTTTTGATCCGGTCCGGGGGCTCCGGACTCCGGGTCCTGCAGTTGTCCCTCCCGTCACCCGTGATCTAGTTAGGACCCTCCTGGTTCAAGGAGGCACACCTGTAACTCATTGAGCTGCAGGTGTGTATAAGGGGCCTTGGGACTGGGACCAGGCGGGTGGTCGTTTTGTTCTGTTTCCTGTTTCTCCGCCGGTTCCGAACTCTTCTCTGTATTCTGTGATTCCGCCCGGGCTCAGATCTTCTCCTCATCATGCTTCTCTGCCCCGTGCCAGTACTACCAGGATGGTCCGTTCCCCCAACTTTCTTCCCATGCGCTGGTCCCGCTTCTCTGCCCCGTGCCATTACTACCAGGTTGGTCCGTTCCCCCAACTTTGTTCCCATGCGCTGGTCCCGCTTCTCCGTTCGTTTGTTTTTCACGCGGTCGCGCTGTCTGCCGGCCGTTTCCGAATTTCCCGTTGTCATGACTGTTGTGTTGGTCACCCTGGACCTATGCCCGTTCCTACCCCTTGCCTCCATCGGGCTTATCCGGCTGACCTGTCGCTGCCCGGCAGTGGTTCTGCCCGTTCCTACCCCTTGCCTCCGTCGGGCAGGTCCGGCCGGCCTGCCGCTACCCGGCTGTGGTTCTGCCCCGTCCTTCTCTTCCGCCCGAACCCTGGGATAGTGCCCCGCACCCGCCTAGGGGTCCGCATCGTGCCCAGGCCTCTGGTGTTTCTGCCTGGGAGGCTGCCCTACCCGGGACATATATGGCCCGCCCAGGGGAGGCTCTCTTCTGCCTGAACCCTGGGATAGTGCCCCGCACCTGCCTAGGGGTTTGCGCCTTGCCCAGGCCTCCGGTGTTTCCGCCTGGGGGGCGTCCCTACCCGGGATATATGCGGCCCGCCCAGGGAGGGCTCTCCGCCAGCTTATCTAGCCTGCCTGCCTGAACCCCGGGGGACCTGTCTACCTGCCCGCCTGAACCCCGGGGGACCTGTCTACCTGCCTGCCTGAACCCCGGGGACCTGTCTACCTGCCTGCCTGAAACCCGGGGACCTGTCTACCTGCCTGCCTGAAACCCGGGGACCTGTCTACCTGCCTGCCTGAAACCCGGGGACCTGTCTACCTGCCTGCCTGAAACCCGGGGACCTGTCTACCTGCCTGCCTGAAACCCGGGGACCTGTCTGCCTGCCTGAAACCCGGGGACCTGTCTACCTGCCTGAAACCCGGGGACCTGTCTACCTGCCTGAAACCCGGGGACCTGTCTACCTGAACTCGAACTTCGGGAACCCGCTCCGCTCTGCCTGCCTGAACTTCGGGAGCCCGCTCCACTCTGCCTGCCTGAACTTCGGGAGCCCGCTCCGCTCTGCCTGCCTGAACGTCGGGAGCCCGCTCCGCTCTGCCTGCCGGAACTCTATCTACCTGAACCCCAGCTCTACCCTTTAGTGCCATGGCATCCCCATCCTGTCCTCCCCCTAGTACTTCAGTGTCTGCGTCCTGCGTTTGGGTCCAACCGGCCCCTCCTGACAGCATGAGAGAGGAGCTGGCCAAAGTTGATTGGAATGGGACATCATCAGGGGTGTTGGCAGAGCAGCAATGGCTGGAGTTTCTGGGAGTAATTCAGAAGTTACAGGATAGATAAATACCAAAGATGAAGAAATATTGTAAAGGGAGGGTGAGGCAAATGTGGCTAAAAAGGGAAGTCAAAGACCGGATAAAATCAAAAGCAAGAGCACACAATAGAGCAATGATTATTGAGAATCTAGAGGATTTTATAAATACTGAGTGAAGGCAATGACAAGAAAAGATGAAATGTGAAGGTTAATTAACCAATAATATAAAACATATATGTCAAACTCAAGGCCCGCGGGCCAAATCCGGCCCGCGGTGGAATTATCTTTGGCCCGCGAGATAATATCTAATTACTATTAAAGCTGGCCCCAGTAATCGAAGCGCCTATGGCGTATGATATGGCTAATGCTGAGTTTATTCAGGTACCAGGTTTTCAGGGTTTTTAGTGTTTATTCGGCAGTCTTGCTCGGCAGTCTTCTTCATAAGAAGCGGAATTTGTAAAGTGAAACACTTTGTAGTTATAGCAGAGACTGAGACATATGAGAGCAGGCTGAAAAAACGGAGGCAACGAAAGCTGCGTTCGCACGCGTCCGACTGATCCGGCCCGCATGAAGCTGCATTTTGCTCAATCCGGCCCGTGACCTAAAATGAGTTTGACACCCCTGATATAAAAGAAGAAAACAAAAGCTTTTTCAGGTATGCGAAAAGTAAAATAGTGACAAGAGTGGAAAATAACACTGGAGAGGTCATTGCAGAATTAAGAAAGGCGGACAAACTTAATAAATATTTTGTATTTGTCTTCACTGTGAAAGATGCCATTGTTATAGCAGAAATTTGAGTGTAGAGAACAGAAGTGAGTGCAGTTGCTATTACTAAGAAGGTCGGAAAGTAGATAAGTCACCTGGACCAGATGTACTACTCCCCAGAGTTCTGAAGGAGGTTGCTGAAATGATTGTGGAGGCATTAGTAGTGATCTTTCAACAATCACTAGATTCTGGACTGGTTTTGGAGAAATGGAAAATTGTAAATGTCATTCCACTCTTTATGAAGGGCAGAAGGGAAACAGCAGGAAGTTAAAAGAACAAAGCCTCGCAGATTGAGAACAAAGAACTGTTTGATTTCACTCACGCAGGTATCACGTGTTGAAAGCCACAGATGCAAATTCACCCACAGACAGAACTGGGAGTAGTTCCTGGAATAATGTGATGAGCTGCTACAGAGAGAGTGAGACAGAAAGGTGGAGGGGGGGGGGGTGTGAGAGAGGGTCAGAGAGATGCTCATGTAGTTTGTGGGGCTGAATATTCCGTTTCTCTGCAAAACTTTCCAAATTATTCACTCCGCTTCTGTGGCCATTACAGTTCCGATAGGAACATCCCTCTGGTTAATTCTGCCCTGTTCTGTTCTCCCGTTAGCCACCGGATGCCAACACACTGAGAACAGAGGGGTTTTCCCATCATAGACACTGGTCACATTTGGTGAAAGTTAAGGATATTTGGTTTCTCAACTAAAACATTCAATCTTCTATAAATGTACCGTGGAGCGCATTCTGCATCAGCCCTTCAAGGTTGATTTGTCCCAGTCCCACACCAGTACACATGAATGGAAAAGCCTGTTAAAGGAGGTGGGTACACCCAGTCCATTATAGGAAAAGCTCTCCCCACCATTGGCCACATCTACAAGGAGCATTGACACAAGAAAGCTGCATCCATCACCAGTGACCCCCATCCAGACCGTGTTCTCTTCCCACTGCTTCCATTGGGTAGGAGGTACAGGAACCTTGGGTCTCACATCACCAGGTTCAGGAACTATTATTACATTTCAAACATCAGGCTGCTGGTCCAGTGAGGATAACTTCACTCACCTCAATACTAACCTGATTCCACAACCTATGGAGTCACTTTCAATGACTCTACATCTCATGTTCTCAGTATTATTTATTTATCTAACTGTCTTTCTGCAGTGCCTTGAAAAGGTATTCAGCCCCCAACATCTTGTTCACACAAATGAATGTTGCAGCCAGGGATTTTGATCAATTTAACTGAGAATTTTTATTTGTGAATCACATGCTCGTATTTTCACAGTGGAGCTGAAAAACAGACAATTGTAAAACGTGGTATAATAATAATTCTAAAACGGAATTGTCTGCAGATTAAAAGTATACATCCCACTTTGCCCTGTACTTAGTTGAACCATCTCTCACAGCTGGTTATATTGGCAATATTCTTTAAGGATAAGTCTCTATTAGCTTTGCAGGCAAGGATATGTTTTTTTTTTAGCCAAGGCTTCTCCCTTGTCGCTCTTCCATAATTATTGTTTTTGTGGAAGGCTTTAGAGATTGTGGATCCATGAATTTCATCTCCAGTTGCAGCCACTGAGTTCTGCAGCTCACTCAGAGTGACAGGGTGGCTTCAGTTTAAGATGGTTCTACTGAAGACGTGCAACAGCTTACCTGTGGTTCATAAAGCGAAACATACAACTGGATACTTTATTAGTAACACTTTTTCTGTGGAACATTGTGGCAAACGATCACCATAAATAATGAAGAGGTGAGCAAAGGCAAGGCTGACTCGAGGGTTGAGGTGTGTGGGTGCAAGACGGATTTGGAGGGAGGTCGAGTCATGTTCAAGGAGGAATAGTTGGAGTGAGGTCAAGATGCGCTGAGTGGAGAAAAGCTGGAGTGGAGGAGTTTCGGAGCCCGTCCACCTAAATTAAGAGGGAGATCTGATCAATCTGAGTGCGTGGCCTATTCGAAATGTCAAGTACACGTCGTTTCAATGAGCAGAGGTGTTCCACAGGGATCTGTGTTGGGATCGAGTCTTTAAACATTTTATGTCATTGATTTGGATGATGGAATGGATGGCTTTGTTGCAAAGTTTGCAGGTGATGTGAAGATAGATGGAGGGGCAGGTAGTTTTGAGGATGTGGAAAGGCTACAGAAGGACTTGGACACATGGCAGGTGGAATACTATGTTGGGAAGTGAATGATCATGCACTTTCGTAGAAGAAATGAAAGGATTGACTATTTTCTCAATGAAGAGTAAATCCAAAAACAGAGGAGTAAAGGGACTTGGGAGTCCTTGTGCAGGATTCCATAAAAGTTAATTTGCAATTTGATTCTGTGATGAAACAGGCAAATACAATATTAGGACTAGAATATAAAAGTAAGGATGTAATGTTGAGACTTTATACAGCACAGGTGAGGCTTCAATTGGAGTATTGTGACAAGTTTTGGACTCCTTATTTTAGAAAGGAAGTGCTGAAATTGGAGAGGGTTCAAAGGAGGTTCATAGTTCAAAGGAAGTTGAAGAAAATGATTCCAGGATTGAATGGCTTGTTGTATGAAGAGTGTTTGATGGCTCTGGAACTGTATTCCTTCGAATTCAGAAGAATGAATGTTGACTTCATTGAAACCTAACAAATGGTGAAAGGCCTTGATAGAGTGGATATGGAGGGGATGTTCTTTCTGATGGGAGAGTCTAAAACCAGAGGAGACAGCCTCAAAATACAGGGTGTCCTTTTAGAACGGAGATGAGGAGGAATTTCTTCAGCCAGAGAGTGATGAATCTGTGGAATTCTTTGTCACAGGCAGTTGTGGAGGCCAAATCTTTATATTTGAAGCAGAGTTTGATAGATTCTTGATTGGTGAAGGGATGTGGGGAGAAGGCACGGGATTAGGTCTGAGAGGAAACTTGAATCAGCCATGATGAAATGGCAGCGTAACCTCGATGGGCCAAACTGCCTAACTCTGCTCCTATATCTTATGGTATCGATGTAACAGAGTCCGGGTCCTAGTGTGGGTCACGACCCGGAGATTGGACGATTTAAACACGGGGCCAGATGTTTTGAAAAGGCAGGGTATTCGGACAGGAGGCGAGGGTCGGGCTGGTTCTGTTCGCTGCTTTGCGACATTTCCTCTGCTCTCCGCTGCATTGATGCTGAGGCTGTGGGCCGTCTCTGGGCTTCGTGTCCATGGGCTCATTGTTTTATTGTTTATATTTACTGTTTATATGATTTGATTTATAGGGGGCATAATCTTAAAATAAGGGGATGCCGTTCCAGGACTGAGATACGGAGAAATTTCTTCACTCAGAGGGTAGTGGGGCTGTGGAATTTACTGCCCCAGAGAGCTGTGGAGGCTACTACACTCAATAAATTCAAAACGGAGATAGACATTTTCCTGGATAAAAATGGCATTAGGGGATACAGTGAGCGAGCAGGTAAGTGGACATGAGGCTAGGTTTAGATCAGCCATGTGATCTCCTGGAGCAGTTTTCGATAGCCTGGATGGGTCGGAGAGGAATTTTCCAGATTTTTTCTCCTCAATTGGCAACTCGGTTTTTTTTTCCCCGGGTGATCACATGGGTTTGGGCGGGATGAATAATAAAATAAAATGGGCGGCATGGTGCCCTGTTGGTTGGCACTGTTGCCTTGTGGGATTCGGTGAAAACTAGAGTTAAGATTGGATCAGCCATGATCTTGTTGAATGCGGAGCAGGCTTGAGGGGCCGATTGGCCTACTCCTGCTCCTATCTGTTATGTTCTTATGAGAGGGTTATTGTATGAGGAACATTTGATAGCTCTGGGAATTTAGGATGAAGGGGGATCTCGTTGAAAGCTTTCAAATGTTGAAAGGCCTGAACAGACTAGATGTGGAAAGGATGTTTCCCATGGTGAGGGAGGCCAGGACACGAGGGCATAACCTTAGGATTGAGGGTTCTTCATTGGAAATGGAGATGCAGATAAATTTCTTTAGCTAGAAGGTGGTTAATTTGTGGAAATTATTACCACAGACAGCTGTGGAGGCCAGGTTGTTGAGTGTATTTAAGGTACAACTTGATTGGTTCTTGATTGGACATGGCATCAAAGGTTACAGGAGGAAGGCTGGGGAGTGGGGACCAGGAGGGGTAAAAAAATGGAATAGCCATGATTGAACGGTGGAGCAGACTTGATGGGACAAATGGCCTAATTCTACTCTGATGTCTTACAGCCTGAAATGCTGGAGGAACTCAGCAGGTCAGGCAATATCTATCTAAAGTAACAAAGAATTCACATTTCAGGCCAACCCACCTTCAGGACTGGCAGAGGAGAATCCATTTCAGGAAACCCTACACCTTTACAGTGGAGAGCAGTTGAAGGGAAACGGGTTACATCTGAACCCAAGGGGGACCAATATCCCTAGCTACAGTAATCCTGTGAATATTTTCTCTTTAGCACTTCTGTCCATTCCTGTTCCTCTGCTCAGTACTGACCCATCACTGAAGCCATGATTGATAGAGGAAACTCACTGACTGGGAACAATAGGCTTTTCATTTCAGAGCCTCAGGCTAGATTTTGTTTGTTTGCTTTGCATACTTTTTCCAATCATACATCAACTGTTCCACCGCCCAGCTCTGGTTTCATTGCTTCGAGAAGCCGGTGCGGAAGGTAGTCGTTGGCCTGTTGCTGCGTCTGACGCCACTCACAGCAGAGAGTGAGGAGGTTGTAGGTGGTCCCATCTCCCTCCGGTTCACAGAGCAACACCTCATCGGGAGTCACACGTGAGTAGACATTCCCAGTAGAAACTGATTGCACCTGAAAATTTGTCTTCTGCTCTGTGTGTGTGGCTGTTGCAGAGAGAGAGGGAGTGTAAATAAATGAAGGTAGATGGAGCTCCTCTGTCTCATCCATCTGTGAGGTTTCAGAAAGGGGTTTCTCAGCTCTGTCCGGGGTCTCAGTCACGGAGATCTCACTGTGTAATCCCTGTGAGGGAGAGAGGGAGATCTCACTGTATGTGTGATCCCAGTGAGGAAGAGTGGGGGAACTTACTGTATGTGGGGACAGTGACGGAGAGAGGGAGTGCTCACATCTGTCCGTGGGGTCTCAGTGAGGGAGTGATGAATCTATCCCACTGTAGGTGGATATCCCTTTCAATCCTCAGTTCCCATCCCCATTTACACCTTGTCCTCAGCCCCAGTGTGTCATTTCTCACTGAGTTAATTCCAATCTTTCATTTCCAGAATGTCACCGGCTGAACTGAGGGTTGTGCTGCTGATCCTGGGTTTTCTGGGTGAGTAATGTCTTGTAGGGACAAACTGCATGCTGTGTACAGTAAGAGGAAGTAGATGTTATTTATTGTTTCTGTAGACGAGCAGAGACAGCCTGTATTTAATGGGGGAAAAGTACTGATGGGACCTCGGGAGCATTATGAATCCAATTTGACACCGGGACACACGGCATTAGAGCTGGTGATCAGAAACGTCCAGATACCCGGTTTGGTAAAACAACAGTAGGGAGTGGAGGGAGATGGGGAGGCAGAGAGGTTTCAGCAGAGAATTTCAGGCTTGAAGACTGAGGAGAAGGCACGGCTGAAAATGCAGTGATTACACTCCGAGAGGCTGGGACTGGAGGGAGTGTTGAGAGGCTGGAGGAGATTACACTGGGAGGAAGTAGTGAGGCTATGTTGGGATGTGAAAGCAAAGTTGGGTTGTATGTTACTTAACCAGATTAGTGAATCGTGGTGGGTGAAGGGGTTTGAGACAATTTCAGGCACAGCCAGCAGAGTGTGTGGAGAGCAGAGTGCAGGAGTGGGAGGTGGCTGAAGGTGTGAATGAGAGACAGACTGGGTCAGGGGCGGAGCTGGGTGACGTTACAGAGGCGAGCCTCACAGTGGGGCAGAGGTGCCTGTTAAATGTCATTATCGTACCTGTCTCAATGATTTCCAGTGGCAGCTCATTCTGCATTCGTACCACCCTCTGGGTGATCCGGTTTCCTCCCACAGTCCAAAGATGTACCGGTTAGTCAGTTAATTGGTCTTTATAAATTGCCTGTGAAAAGCAACACACACAAAATGCTGCAGGAACTCAGCAAGCCCGGCAGCATCTATGCAAAAGAGTGAACAGTCGATCTTTCGAGCCAAGTCCCTTCATCAAGATATGAAAGAAAGAGGAGAAATCCATCTTCTTTTCCCCAGTCCTTTTATCCAGACCTGATGAAGAGTCACCGCCTGAAATGTTGACTGTTTATTCTTTTCCATCTGTGCTGCCTGACCTGCTGAGTTCATCCAGCATTTTGTGTGTGTTGCTGTTCACAGGGAAAATTTATAAAGACCAATTAAACTACTAACTGGTATGTCTTTCGACTGTGGGAGGAAACCGAAACCAAAGCACCCAGAGGAAACCCAGAGGGTTACAAGTTTGTGTTGCTAATGAAATCAGTGTCACTATTTGCCCTCAATGTCTACTTCATTATGTATAGATTGTAATTGGCTAATTAGATATTGGTCTTGTATTAATGGACAAGTGTGCGAGTAGACTTCGTAAAGTGGCCACTGAGTGTATCCCCAATGACGTGACCCCACAGTTGTCTGTGGTAATGAATTTCACTGATTCACCACCCTCTGGCTAAAGAAATTCCTGCTTATCTCTGTTCTAAAGGGACATCGTTGTATTTTGAGGCTGTGCCCTCTGGTCCGAGACTCCTCCACTATCGGACACGTCTCATTTTCATTTTTAGAATCTTTTTATTGGTATGTAATCTTCAACAGCTATAAAATGATACAAAACTTCAACAGATTAATATGTATACAATTAATAAAGCTGAAGAAAAACTGATCGTAAAATATAAAAATGGAAAAAAAATATATAGGAAAAAGATGGAAAAAAACCCATCTAACTAGGAAAATACCCCACTAACTACACAAAAAAACCCATTAGGAATCAACCCCCTGGAACAATACGTTCGACCATCATCTAAATATATTTTTAAAAAGTCATCAACCGCCATTTCATAACTATAAAAAAAATAAAATTGGAAGGAAACCATATAACTTAATTCAAATTAAATGATAATATTTGGCAAAAGAACCCCATCTTCTCTCAAAATCAAATTGAGGGTCAAAAGTTCTCCTAATTTTTTCGAAACTAAGACATAGCATTACTTGAGAAAACAATTCAATTAATTTAGGGGAAGAAACATCCTTCCATTTTAATAAAATAGCCCTTCTGGCCAGTAATGTAACAAATGTAATTACCGGTACATGTTGATCTGAAGATGAGATACCCTGAATATAATGCAGAACTATTCCAAATAGAACAGTCAATCTACTAGGTTGTAAATTAATTTTCAAAGCTTTAGAAATTGTAGAAAATAAAGATTTCCAAAACGATTTTAATGAAGAACATGACCAGAACATACGTGACAAAGTAGCTACTTCAGTTTTACATCTATCGCAATTGTTGTCTATACGGGGAAATGTTTTAGATAGTCCCTCCTTTGTTAAGTAATAATGGTGAACAATCTTAAATTGAATTAAACAATGGTTGGCACATACAGAAGAAGAATTTACGTTTTTCAAAACGCGAAGCCAATCTTCATTAACAAAGGTCATATTAAGTTCTCTCTCCCAATCTTGTTTAATCTTTAGTGATAGGTTCTCTTTTTGTAACAAAAATAAATGATGAATTCTGCTAATGGAACCTTTCACTAAGGGATTCAATTTCAAAATGGTATCCAACAAATCAGATTCTTGTAAATATGGAAACTTAGGTAAATATTGTTGGAAAAAATGTCTAACCTGAAAATATTGCAAAAAATGTGTATGAGTGAGAGAAAAGTTATTAATTAACTCCTCAAAAGTCATCAATCGACCATCACAAAATAAATCTGTATAAGAATGGATTCCTTTATTTTTCCATAGAGGAAAAATGGGGTCACTTGTTGAAGGTTTAAATGAAAAGTTTCGATACAAAAAAAGCTAGACAACGTAAATTGTTTAAAATTTTAAAAAATTACAAAACTGAAACCAAATCCATAGGAATTGTTTAATAACCGGATAGAGATTTAAATTCGGAATTTCAGAGAGCTGTAAAGGTAATGGAGCTCCTAAAATTGAAGTTAAATAAAATTGTTTAACAGCTTTTAATTCCAAATCAACCCATAATGGTTTTTGGTTCTTATCAAGCCAATATAACCAAAAACATAATTGTTTAATATTCACAGCCCATAATACAGTCATAAATTAGAAAGTGCAAGTCCACCATCTTTTTTAAATTTTTGTAAATGATACTTACTAATTCTTGTTCTCTTATTGTTCCAAATAAAAGAAGAAATAAGAGAGTAAATTTGATTGAAATTTTTTTTAGTTAAAAAGATAGGTATATTTTGGAAAATATATAAAAGTCTAGGTAAAATCACCATTTTCACAGCATCAATACGACCTTTTAAAGAAAAAATAAATGGATTCCATCTAGAAAATAGTTGTTTCATGGAGTTCATTAAAGGAACTATATTCGCTTTATAGAGTTCTTTATATTTTTTAGTAATTATAATACCCAAATATCTAAATGTATTAACAATTCTTAAATGAATATCATTATATATACTAACATAGATATTTAATGGAAACAATTCACTTTTATTCAAGTTAAGTTTATATCCTGAAAATTTACCAAAATCTTTTAGTATTCCCAAAGAATTAGGAATTGGTTCCTCAAGATTTGAAATAAAAACCAAAAGATCACCTGCATAAAGAGAAATCTTATGTATGGTTCCATTCATAGAGATACCATGAATATTTTTTAGCTTCACGTAGTGTTATAGCTAAAGGCTCCAATACAAGATTAAATAATAAAGAACTTAATGGAAATCCCTGTCTAGTGCCACGAGAAAGTGAGAAAAAACAAGACCTGCAGTTATTAGTAATCTGATGGCAATTACTAAAACAAGACCTGCAGTTAGTAATCTAATGGCAATTACTAAAACAAGACCTGCAGTTAATAATTGATGGCAATTACTAAAAACAAGACCTGCAGTTATTAGTAATCTGATGGCAATTACCGTGGCAATCAGATTCTTATAAATCATTTGAATCCATCTATTGAAATTATTACCAAAACAAAATGTTTCTAATACTTTAAACAAATATGGTCACTCAACTCTATTAAATGCCTTTTCTTCATTGAGAGAGATAATACATTGAGGTTGCTTAGATAATGATGAAATATAACGTTCTTCAATCTCCTAACATTAGAGAAAGAATAACAGCCTTTAATAAACCCCTTTTGATCCATAGAAATGATTTTAGTTAAACAAATTTTCAAGCGATTAGTCATTATTTTAGAGAGAATTTTTGCATCCACATTTAATAGCGAAATAGGTTTATATGATGAACATTCAACAGGATCTTTATCTTTTTTAAGAATTAAGGAAATAGATGCTTCATAAAAAGAAGAAGGTAAATTAACTTTCTCAAAGGATTCATGACATATTTCCAAAAGATACAGAGATAGTAATCTTTCAGATTGTTTGTAAAATTCCACTGAATAACCATCAAGTCCAGGAGCTTTACCTGATTGCATTGATAAAATAGCTTTCTGAATTTCATGCTCGGTAATTGGAGCACCAAGCATCTGTTGATCTTCAAGAGAAATTTGTGGAAATTTAATCTTATGTAAAAAAGCCTTCATTTTAGAGGAATCTGCAGGAAATGGAGATCTATAAAGATCAGAGTAAAAATCTTGAAAAGTATTATTAATGTCCTCATGATTACTTGCTATATCTCCATTATTTTAACGAATCTTTAAGATTTGTCTTTTAGCTCTAGCTGCTCTTAATTGAGAAGCTAAGAGCTTATTATTCTTATCCCCAAAAATATAAAATTGACTTTTTATCTAGTTATATCTAGTTATCTAGTTTTTTAATTTGTTTAGAGATTTTATGTAATTCCATTCTTGTTTGTTTCTTCAGTTTAGCTATATACGAAATAATTTGACCATATAGATAAGCCTTTAATGTATCACAAATTACTAAATTAGAGACGTTTCCTGTATTATTAAAGAGAAAAAAACACTTTTATCTGAGCTTCGATGAACTCAACAAATTCTGAACTTCGAAATAAATGTTCTGGAAAACGCCAAAATGGCCTGGTAGAAACAACATCTTTCAGTTCAAATATTACGTTTAAAGGAGCATGATCAGAGATAACGATTGCATCATGCTCACATTCCTGAACATTGAATAGAAGTCGAGGGTCAACTATAAAATAGTCGATTCTTGAATATTCATTATGACCATGTGAGAAAAAAAGTGTATTCTCTATCACTAGTGTGCATACGCCTCCAGATCTCAATTAAACCGTAATCAATTACAAAGGTAAAAAGGAATTAATAAGTGATGCAGAACGATTAGGGAGTTGATATTTGGATGATCACTTACCCATCAAAGGATTTAAGCAAGTATTAAAATCACCACCCATTAATAGCATATATTCATTTAAATCAGGTAATAGAGCAAAAACAGCTTTAAAAAATTAGGGGTCATCAACATTTGGTCCATAAATATTAACAAAAACCTTTTTCCTATTACAAATTATTCCCTTAACAGTCAAAAATCTATCATTAATATCAGCGATAATATCCTCCTGATTAAAAGGAATATTAGAATCAATAAAAATAGATATACCCCCAGTTTTACTCTGGGAGTTTGTGTGAAACTGAAGACCCTTCCAAAATTTAAAAAATCGATTTTTATCACATAACCTGATATGCGTCTCTTGAGCAAAGATTATATCAGGCTGGAATTGGTTAATAACTTCAAATGTTTTCTTATGCTTAATAGGATGATTCCAACCGCAAACATTTCAAGTTAAAACATTTAGCTGTTTAGATATCATCATGGAGCTTTGTATCTAAAAACAATAGTTAGACGCATGTCAGGATAGGGTAGTCGAAAATGGCGGAGATGAACAACAATAAAAATAATTGGCGTATGCTCCGGGATTCCATAATGGGGAAAAAAATCCCACCAAAACTACAAAGCCCAGAAACAAGTCGATATCAATCGACGCAAGCCCCAAGAAAAGCATAGATGCAAATCCAAGCTCTGCCTACCTAAGTAAAACAAGAAAGAGAAAAATAATCTCTGCCTCCCTCTACCGAACATAAAACTCATTACAGTCGACATATATCTCAATATAATTAACTTGGAAGGAAAGTGTTTTTCTTGTAAAACAAAACAACCTTCAATTGAAAGTAACACTCATAACATTAGATATGGGAAGAAAAACACATCCAAAACAATTCTTGAAACATTTGCACAGAAAAACAATCAGCATCTTTAAATTGCCCGATCTATCTTTAAAACATAAAGAAATCCAAATAATTACTTTAAAGTAATCTTTATAAAAGCATTTGAAACAAAAAAACAATTAATTCATTTAAATGCTGCAGAAAAAAAATCTAAATGGTTCAAACTTATTACAGTTCTCCCTCTATATCTTCTGAAATTGAAGCCATCCAAACCAGTCTTTTTCAGAAATAAAAATGTATTTTAAGGTAAAGACTACTGTAACCATCAAATCTTCCAATCTCATCACACTTTACACCCCGAGGCAATCAAGCCATAAATCATTCAAGCTTCAGGCTTCAGACTCGTCATTGGATGCATCGGATAAAGAATAAATAAAACTCAGTGCTTCGACTGGATCATCAAAAAATAAAAGCCAGACTTTTTGACAAAGAGCCTTAATTTTGCTGGATACCGAAGCAGTAGAAAGAGCTTTTTTTCATACGCTGATTTCATAACAGATGCAAATCCAATACGCTTCTTAACAATTTCACGTGGAAAATCTTCAAAAAAGCGTACGTTTGAATTCTGATACCGAAAGAGTCTTTTTTTTCTCTCGCAAGCTTAATAATACGGTCTTTGTCTCTGAAATGGAGAATACACACAACAATATGTCTGTTTTTACCTTGATCCAAAAATTTTAAATTGCCGATTCTGTGAGCCATTTCGATATCTGAAGGCTGTAAACAAACCTCTGGAAACAAAGACTGAAACATTTTTGCGAAATAATCCAGTGTGTCGGCCGATTCTGATTTCTCTTTGAATCCAACAATTCGAATATTGTTCCGACGTGATTGAGCTTCGAGATCAACGATCTGTTGTTGGGCTTTTTCCAAAGGAGAACAATGGTCCGCAGCATTTCGACTAACTTCTTTAAGATCAAGGCTAAGAGAGTCAAATTTTCCTTCAAATTTCTCTTTTAGTTGAGTTATCTCAATGCTGATATTGCTGATTTGAGATTCTATTCTCTTTACCCAGGGGGGTTCCTCCGAGAATTCGTCAGCTTTCTTGAGCTTCCCATTGCCCGGGTCCGGATTTCTTTTGGAGCTTCTGAGAGTAGCCATAATGCCTGCTTGCATTTACGCTATCTATGCCCCTCATAATTTTGTATACCTCTGTCAAATCTCCCCTCCATTTCCTACTCTCCGGGGATGAAGTCCTACCCTGTTCAACCTTTCCTATTTCTCAAATCCTCCAATCCCAGCAACGTCCTTGTAAATTTTCAGCACTCTTTCAATCTTATTAATACCTTCAGTAATGGATGACATAACTCTGAGTTTAACGGAGGTATATGGGGCCAATAATTTACCAGATTTATCTCCATGTATATAAAACTGGGTTCGAGATTTAATTAACAGATTTTCAGTCGAAGAGGATAATAACAGACTATGCTCCATTTGAAGTTCAACCCTTTCTTTATAAAGTTCTTTGCTAGGGGTCACTGAATAAATCTTATCAATTGCTTTAATTTTATCAACCAATGTTAATATTTCCGAATTAGTTCACTTCCTAACTCCAGCAGAGTATGAAATAATCTGTCCACGAATAAATGCTTTAAAAGTGTCCCATAATGTTCCACTAGAGATCTCTTCTGTAAAATTTGTTGAGAAAAACAAATCAATTTGTTGTTTAATAAAATTAAGAAAGTCTGGGTCCTGCAATAAAATAGAGTTGAACCTCCAAGATTTAGCATTAGAAGATGAATCCATTGTCTTAATAGATAACTTCAAAGGTGCATGATCAGTAATGGTAATAGAATCATATTTACAATCAATAACATCTGTAAGTAAATGATGATCAATAAAGAAGTAGTCATTTCTTGAATAATTATGATAAACATGGGAAAAGTATGAAAATTTTTTGTCATTGGGATGTAAAAAATGCCAAATTTCGGAGATTCCAGAATCAACCATAAAGGAATTAATAAGAGAGGCCGATTTATTCGGAAGAGCTTTGGTGGGCTAAGATCTATCCATCGAAGGGTTGAAGCAACAGTTAAAATACCCACCCATTATCAACATGTACTCATTTAAATTAGGAAAGGAAGTAAATAAACACTTTAAAAATTCAGGACAATCAGTATTCGGAGCATAAACATTAACTAAAACAAGTTTTTGTTTAAAAAGTGAACCAGTAATAAGCAAAAATCTACCTTCTGGGTCCGAAATTGTTTCATAGTGAATAAAAAAGGTTGAAGAATCTATAAAAATGGAAACGCCTCTTACTTTGGCTTGGGAATTCGAGTGATACTGTTGGGCTTTCCAAAACCTAAAAAAACGTTGACTATCCACCTTCCTCACATGAGTCTCTTGTAGAAAGATAATATTAGCATTCATTCTGTGGAATACTTTGAATACTTTTTTCCGTTTGATCGGATGATTTAAACCATTAGTATTCCAAGAAACAAAATTAATAATCTTATCCATATTGACAATATTTATTACAATTAACATGTAAGGTTAAACAAAAGATGACCTCATGAATCCGGAAGAGGGAAGTAAGTTCAAGGAGGAAAGTCAGCCCATGAAGTAAAACTAAGCGTGAAGCAAGCAAAAAGAAAAGTCCCCCTCCCTCCACCCTCAAAACCCCAGAAAAAAAGCCAAAAAGAGGCAAGCAGGCAATATAAAACTAATTTTACCCCCATGTCTCAAGACGGCAACTCAAATAAAAAAGTTTTTAAAAAGATACAAAACCCATATTTTAAGAAAGGGTTAATATAACAAAGATTAAACTATAAAATTAGTGTTATATATATAAAACAAAAGGATTAAAAGAAAAAAAAAGAAAAAAATTAAAACGTTAAAACCCATAAATGGATAATATTGTATTAGTATTTTAAAAGAAAGTCATTAAAGTTATTCAGACACATCCAAACGGATGTGACGTATCCAAGCACTAAGGTCTTTTGGGGAAAAGAAACGACATCCTAGAAAAGTTTTTAATTAAAGAAACCTTAATATTTAAGCGTTAGAAATATTAAAAAATGTATATGAACTTAAAAGAAGAACCTAATGAGTTACTTTCAAAACTAACAAAATAATAATATAAAAAGAACGGACTCAGAATAAACCAAAAAAACAGACCTTTACCGTGTGTAAGAAATACACTGTTAGCCATCAAACAAAAATCATCAAATTATAAAAGATCCAAATCTATAGGCTAATTATTAGCATGAAGAAAAGAAAAGAAAATTTAATACAAATAGTAAAATTACAATACATTAGTCAACTCGCAGTAAAAAAATACTATTTTTCAAGGAATCTTTGAACATCCGCTGGAGATTTGAACAGCCGATAAGTTGCATCTTGGAGAGTAACTCTCAATTGTGCTGGAATTAACAGCGCTTGTTTGTAGCCTTTCTGATGAATTTCCGACATAACCGATTTAAAAGCCATTCTTGCCCTTAAAACTTTGGGACTATAGTCTTCCAGAATACGAAATTTAAAATTTTGAAAGCTGATCATACCCTTTTTCCGGGCAGCCCGAATCAAACGTTCGTTGGTATGAGGATAATGAATCCGGAGGATCACTGGTCGTGGTTTCGTACCTGCAGCTGGTTGAAAACGAGAAATGCGATGTGCACGGTCGATTATTGGAGGGGTATCCAGAACTTCTGAGCTGAAGACGTCCATTAAAAATTTAGAGAAAAATACAGTCAGATCACCGTTCTCAAAATTTTCCAGAAGCCCAATTATCCGGAGATTTTGTCTTCCAGAGCGGTTTTCAAGATCAGTGATTTTAGATTTATAATGATCCAGCAGTTGAAAAGTCGAAGCTTGCTGTTGTTGCAGAATTTCAATTTTACGATCTCTCTGGCGAGCGGCATCTTCAAGAACTAAGATTCTTGCTTGTTGTTGTTGTGAATCCAGTGTAAGTGATTG
Organism: Hemitrygon akajei; assembly: GCF_048418815.1. NCBI lineage: Eukaryota > Metazoa > Chordata > Chondrichthyes > Myliobatiformes > Dasyatidae > Hemitrygon > Hemitrygon akajei. The sequence continues at coordinate 2,959,964 of NW_027331976.1, read as the reverse complement.
AAGTTTTGCATCGACTGTCTTTAAAATTTCATCCAGTGCAGAAAGCTTTGGGGTTAATTTATTCTCCAGTTTTTCAAGTCTATCGTCCATAAGTTTCGCCATTGCTTCCAAAGTTAACGGGTCTTTCGTCTGTTTCGATTTCTTAGGTTCTCGTGATTTAGACATTTTAACGAGTTGAAAATGATTCAAACAGTTGAAAAATATTTCATAAGTATGAACCCCTTTCGAATAGGTATAAACAGGTCAATTAGGGGGTGTTTGTAGGCAGAAAAAAGTAAAAGGATTGGAGCGAAGCCTAAAACAGTCTCACTCCATAAGCGCCATCTTGAGACCTCCAATTCACATCATTACACAATGTATTGAGGTAGAACAAGGTCAAACAATAACAGAATTGGAATTGGTTTATTATTGTTGACGTGTACTGAGATACAGTGACAATCTTGTCTTGTACATCATTCACACAGATCACATCATTACACAGTGTATTGAGGTAGAACAAGGTCAAACAATAACGGAAATGGAATTGGTTTATTATTGTTGACGTGTACCGAGATAGAGTGACAATCTTGTCTTGTATATCATTCACACAGATCACATCATTACACAGTGTATTGAGGTAGAACAAGGTCAAACAGTAACATAATGCAGAATAAAGTGTCACAGCCAATGAGGAAGTGTAGAGGAGGCAGACAATGAGGTGCAAGATCATAATAAAAACGATTGTGACGTCAAGAATCCATGTTATCATACTGGGGATGTGTTCGGGATTCTTATAACAGCGTGGAAGAAACTCTCCTTCAGTCTCGTGAGACATGCTTTCGGGCTTTTGTATCTTCTGCCTGATGGAAGGGGGGAGAAGACGGGGTGGTTGGAGTCTTTGATTATACTCGTTGCTTTGTTGGGGCAGTGAAAATACTGCCTCAGTAAAAATATTCAGCCCCCAACCCTTTGATCACTTCCGTGATCAAATATTACAACTAAGGATTTTGGTCAATTAACTGAGAATTTTTATTTGTGAATCACATGCTCCTTTTTCACAGTAGAGCCCAAACAACAGGGAAAGTTGTAAAGCATGAAAAACCTAAAAATTCTAAAACTGAAATGTCAGCAGTTCAAAAGCATTCATTCCCCTTTGCTCAGTGCTCAGTTGAACCACCTCTCACAGCTAGTAGTCTTTTTAGATAAGTCTCTATTAACTGTGCACACTGTGACGGAGCAAGGTTTGTCCATTCCTCCTTGCAAATTTTCTCAAGCTGTGCCAGGTTAGTTGGGAGTGCTGGTGGACAGCAATCTTGACGTCTTGCCAGAGATGTTTGATGGGGTTAAGGTCAGGACTCTGACTGGGCCACTCAGGGACATCAATTGTCTTCATTTGAAGCCACTCCATGGTTTCTCAGGCAGTGTGATTTGGCTTGTTGTCCTGCTGAAAGATGAACTTCTCCCAGTTTAAGCTTTCTAGCAGAGGCTAGCAAGTTTTTATCCAGGATCTCTCTGTATTTAACAGCATTCATCGTCCCATCAATCCTGACTAGATTTCTGGTCTCTGCTGCTGAAAATCATCTTCATAGCATGATGGGATACCATACATTCCAGTATGGATGGGGTTACCTGGTTGATGCACAATATTGGATTTAGGCCTCATGTACAGCTTAGAGTTGAGGCCAAAAACTTCCATTTTGGTCTCATCTGATAACAAGACCTTCTTCCGCACCTTTACAGTTTCTTCTGTGTGACTCTTTGCAGTATTTACAGGCAAGGATAATTTTTTTTAGCCGGGCTGCTTCTTTGCCATTCTTCCATAAATACTTGTTTTGTGGAAAGCTTTAAAGATTGTGGAGCCATGAACTTCATCTCCAGTTGCAGCCACTGACTCCTGCAGCTCACTCAGAGTGACTGTTGTTGTCACAGTAGCCTCTCTTACAAGTGCCAATCTTCTCCGGTGACTAAGTTTAGAGGGATCGCCTGACCTGGGCAGTGTGGCTGTGATTTCGTATTTTTCCCACTGTTTCACAATGGACTACACTGAGTTCTGAGGAATGTTCAGTGCCTTTGAGATGGTCTTGTACCCTTCCCCAGATTTGTGCTTCGATATTATCACTTGTCTTGAATGCTCTTTAATCTTCATTTTGGTTTGGTCTGTTGAAAATCTACGATACTGTTGGGTCTTACCAGGAGAGGGGGGTATTTATTCAAATGATACTCCAATTTTCTCCATCAGCAAATGGGGTGAGTTGGTAAGGTAATATACAGTATTGCACCTGAGAAAAAGTGGAAGAGAAACACTGAGTGGAGTTGGACAAAATAAAAGAATGAGATAAGAGGGAGTGAGACACCAAGTGGAGAGGCATCTAGGGAGAGACCGGGAGGGAGAGGGAGGTGGTGAGAGTCCGAGGGGAGAGAGCGTGAGGTAGGAATGGACTGAGGGGAGAGAGGGAGGGACAGACCAAGGGGAGCAGGAGAGGGAGGGGAGGACTGAGGAGCGGGGTAGAGGTATGGGAGGACCAAGGGGAGCGGGGTAGAGGCATGGGAGGACCAAGGGGAGCGGGAGAGGCATGAGGGAGAGACCGAGGGGGGGGGGAGAACATGAGAGAGAGACCAAGGGGAGTGTGTGTGAGGGAGAAACAGACCGTGTTAATGGAAAGTAGGAAAGAAGGATTGAGACCTCAGGGGGAGAGGGAGGGTAGGGAGATCAAGGGGAGAAGGAGGCGGGAAAGACCAAGGAGAGAGGGAGTTAGGGTGAGATTGAGGGAGGTGAGTGATGTGGAGAGACCGAAGGGAGAGGATGTGAGTGTGAGACCAAGGGGAGAGGGCGTAAGGGAGAGTTCAAGGGGAAGACAAGGTAAGGAAGGGCTGAGGACAGGGAGGTAGGGAGTGTCCAACTAGTAAGACCTGGGGAGAGGGAGATTGGGTGAGACAGAGGGTGGAGGTTAGTAGGGACTGCGAGTGGAGAGGAAGGTAGGGTAAGACCAAGAAGGAGAGTGATAGCGAGAGACAAGGGGAGAAGAAGGTAGGGGAAGACCAGAGGGGATGGTGGTAGGGAGAAATCGAAGAGAAATAGATTGAGGATGCAGTGATGTGGGAGAGACTGAGGGGAGAGGGAGGTATGGAGAGTTTGAGGGAAGAAGGAGGTAGGGACAGGCTGAGGCATGAATAAGGTAGGGAGAGACTGAGGGTAAAATATGCGGATAGACTGAGGGTAGGAGGTGTGTGGGTGAGACCGACAGGAAAAGAGGGAGGAGAACACCAAGGGGAGAGGGAGGTACGGAAGTACCGAGGGGAGGTGGTTAGTAAGAAACTGAGGGAAGTGGGATGTACGCAGTGACAAAGGGGATGGGGAGGTTGGGAAAGTCCGAGGGGAGAAGCAGGTAACGAGAGACTGAGGGGATAGGGAAGTAGGGAGAGACTGAGGAGAGAGGAAGGTTGGAGGAAGCCGAGGGGTGAAGAAATGAGGGAGGCGAGGGTGAAATTGTGGTGTCCAAGGGGAGGTGGAGATATAGAGAGGGAGACCAAGGGAGGAGGGTGGCAGAGTGATCTCAGCTATATGGAGTAAGGAGGGGAGAGAGGGGTAGGGAGAGACCGAGGGGTGAGGACAAGATCGAGGTGTGAGGAAGGTAGGGAGAGACTGAAGGGAGAGGGAATTTGTGAAAGTCAGAGGGGAGATGGAGGTAGAGAGAGACTGCGGAGGGAGATGGAGAATTGAATTGACTTTATTTCTTACATCCTTCACGTACATTAGTAAAAATCTTTATGTTACGTCTCTATCTGAAGGGGCAATGTGCAATATAAAGTCATTTGTAATAAATAGAATGTACACCAGGACAGTCAATATAACATAGAAATACAGTTGTATCAGTGTGAATTAATCAGTCTGATGGCCTGGTGGAAGAAGCTGTCCCGGAGCCTGTTGGTCCTGGCTTTTATGCTGCGGTACCATTTCCCGGATGGAAGCAGCTGGAACAGTTTGTGGTTGGGGTGACTCGGGTCCCCAATGATCCTTCAGGCCCTTTTTACACACCTGTCACTGTAAATGTGAGTAATTTACATGGGAGTAATTTAGTTGGAAAATGGTCTGTCTGGGATATGGTCCTCACGCTGGCACATGGGAGTAATTTAGTTGGGAAATGGTCTGTCTGGGATATGGTCCTCACACCGGCACATGGGAGTAATTTAGTTGGGAAATGGTCTGTCTGGGATACGGTCCTCACGCTGGCACATGGGAGTAATTTAGTTGGGAAATGGTCTGTCTGGGATACGGTCCTCACACCGGCACATGGGAGTAATTTAGTTGGGAAATGGTCTGTCTGGGATACGGTCTTCACGCCGGCACGTGGGAGTAATTTAGTTGGGAAATGGTCTGTCTGGGATATGGTCCTCACGTCGGCACATGGGAGTAATTTAGTTGGGAAATGGTCTGTCTGGGATATGGTCCTCACGCCGGCACACGGGAGTAATTTAGTTGGGAAATGGTCTGTCTGTGATATGGTCCTCATGCCGGCACATGGGAGTAATTTAGTTGGGAAATGGTCTGTCTGGGATATGGTCCTCACGTCGGCACATGGGAGTAATTTAGTTGGGAAATGGTCTGTTTGGGATACGGTCCTAACACCGGCACATGGGAGTAATTTAGTTGGGAAATGGTCTGTCTGGGATACGGTCCTCACGCCGGCACGTGTGAGTAATTTAGTTGGGAAATGGTCTGTCTGGGATATGGTCCTCACGCCGGCACGTGTGAGTAATTTAGTTGGGAAATGGTCTGTCTGGGATATGGTCCTCACGCCGGCATATGGGAGTAATTTAGTTGGGAAATGGTCTGTCTGGGATATGGTCCTCACGCCGGCACGTGTGAGTAATTTAGTTGGGAAATGGTCTGTCTGGGATATGGTCCTCACGCCGGCACGTGTGAGTAATTTAGTTGGGAAATGGTCTGTCTGGGATATGGTCCTCACGCCGGCACGTGTGAGTAATTTAGTTGGGAAATGGTCTGTCTGGGATATGGTCCTCACGCCGGCACGTGTGAGTAATTTAGTTGGGAAATGGTCTGTCTGGGATATGGTCCTCACGCCGGCACGTGGGAGTAATTTAGTTGGGAAATGGTCTGTCTGGGATATGGTCCTCACACCGGCACATGGGAGTAATTTAGTTGGGAAATGGTCTGTCTGGGATATGGTCCTCACGCCGGCACATGGGAGTAATTTAGTTGGGAAATGGTCTGTCTGGGATACGGTCCTCACGCCGGCACATGGGAGTAATTTAGTTTGGAAATGGTCTGTCTGGGATACGGTCCTCACGCCGGCACATGGGTGTAATTTAGTTGGGAAATGGTCTGTCTGGGATATGGTCCTCACGCCGGCACATGGGAGTAATTTAGTTGGGAAATGGTCCTCACGCCGGCACATGGGAGTAATTTAGTTGGGAAATGGTCTGTCTGGGATATGGTCCTCACGCCGGCACATGGGTGTAATTTAGTTGGGAAATGGTCTGTCTGGGATATGGTCCTCACGCCGGCACATGGGAGTAATTTAGTTGGGAAATGGTCTGTCTGGGATATGGTCCTCACACCGGCACATTGGAGTAATATAGTTGGGAAATGGTCTGTCTGGGATACGGCCCTCACGCCGGCACATGGGAGTAATTTAGTTGGGAAATGGTCTGTCTGGGATATGTTCCTCACGCCGGCACATGGGAGTAATTTAGTTGGGAAATGGTCTGTCTGGGATATTGTCCTCACGCCGGCACATGGGAGTAATTTAGTTGGGAAATGGTCTGTTCGGGATATGGTCCTCACGCCGGGACGTGGGAGTAATTTAGTTGGGAAATGGTCTGTCTGGGATATGGTCCTCACGCCGGGACATGGGAGTAATTTAGTTGGGAAATGGTCTGTCTAGGATACGGTCCTCACGCCGGCACATGGGAGTAATTTAGTTGGGGAATGGTCTGTCTGGGATATGGTCCTCACACCGGCACATTGGAGTAATTTTGTTGGAAATGGTCTGTCTGGGATACGGTCCTCATGCCGGCACGTGGGAGTAATTTAGTTGGGAAATGGTCTGTCTGGGATATGGTCCTCACTCCGGCACATGGGAGTAATTTAGTTGGGAAATGGTCTGTCTGGGATATGGTCCTCACTCCGGCACATGGGAGTAATTTAGTTGAGAAATGGTCTGTGTGGGATATGGTCCTCACGCCGGCACATGGGAGTAATTTAGTTGGGAAATGGTCTGTCTGGGATATGGTCCTCAAGCCGGCACGTGGGAGTAATTTAGTTGGGAAATGGTCTGTCTGGGATACGGTCCTCACGCCGGCACATGGGAGTAATTTAGTTGGGAAATGGTCTGTCTGGGATACGGTCCTCACGCCGGCACATGGGAGTAATTTAGTTGGGGAATGGTCTGTCTGGGATATGGTCCTCACGCCGGCACATGGGAGTAATTTAGTTGGGAAATGGTCTGTCTGGGATATGGTCCTCACGCCGGCACATGGGAGTAATTTAGTTGGGAAATGGTCTGTCTGGGATACGGTCCTCACGCCGGCACACGGGAGTAATTTAGTTGGGAAATGGTCTGTCTGGGATATGGTCCTCACGCCGGCTCATTGGGAGTAATTTAGTTGGGAAATGGTCTGTCTGGGATATGGTCCTCACGCCGGCACATGGGAGTAATTTAGTTGGGAAATTGTCTGTCTGGGATATGGTCCTCACTCCGGCACGTGGGAGTAATTTAGTTGGGAAATGGTCTGTCTGGGATACGGTCCTCAAGCCGGCACGTGGGAGTAATTTAGTTGGGAAATGGTCTGTCTGGGATACGGTCCTCACGCCGGCACATGGGAGTAATTTAGTTTGGAAATGTTCTGTCTGGGATATGGTCCTCACGCCGGCTCATTGGGAGTAATTTAGTTGGGAAATGGTCTGTCTGGGATATGGTCCTCACGCCGGCTCATTGGGAGTAATTTAGTTGGGAAATGGTCTGTCTGGGATATGGTCCTCACGCCGGCACATGGGAGTAATTTAGTTGGGAAATGGTCTGTCTGGGATACGGTCCTCACGCCGGCACATGGGAGTAATTTAGTTTGGAAATGGTCTGTCTGGGATACGGTCCTCACGCCAGCACATGGGAGTAATTTAGTTGGGAAATGGTCTGTCTGGGATACGGTCCTCACGCCGGCTCATTGGGAGTAATTTAGTTGGGAAATGGTCTGTCTGGGATATGGTCCTCACGCCGGCACATGGGAGTAATTTAGGTGGTAGGTGGAGCCAGGCGAGGGGGAGGTAAGTGAGTGGGAGGGTGAAGTGAGAAGCTGGGAGGTGATAGGTGGAGCCAGGCGAGGGGGAAGGTAAGTGAATGGGAGGGTGAAGTGAGAAGCTGGGAGGTGATAGGTGGAGCCAGACGAGGGGGGAGGGGAGTGAGTGGGAGGATGAAGTGAGAAGCTGGGAGGTGATAGGTGGAGAAAGGCGAGGGGGGGAAGTTAAGTGAGTGGGAGGGTGAATTGAGAAGCTGGGAGGTGATAGGTGGAAAAGGTAAAGGGTTGAAAAGACCCGAAATGTTGACTCTTTATTTCTCTCCATAGATGCTGCCTGACCTGCTGAGCTCCCCAGTATCTTGTGTGTTCTATACACAGCCCAGTGCAGAATGTTTTGTCAGGGGTTTATCCCACTCCCTAATTCATGCTTTGGGATTTATTCGGCTCCTATCTACAAAACACTCAATTCCCTGGAGGACACACCATCCCAGGAAATCCCCCTGTACCCAGAGCGATCACATGCTCCATCTCTACATGATGGTAATCCCAGAAGAAGGACAGGCATTCAGCTGGGGCAGAGCCCTTCACTGCCTGGACCCACGAATGGCCATCTTGGCCAGGTCCAGGAACAAGCCCACCAGTAGATTCTCTGAGTGACCCAACCCCCTCCGTACTGGGTGACCATATATCAGGAGCACAGGGCTGAAGTACAACCAAAACGTGAGCAGCAGCCCCTTCAGATACTCAAACAGGGGCTGCAACCTCCCACACTTCATATAAACATTGTACACTGACTCCTCCCGGCCTCACAAAGGACAGGTGAACCGGGTGTCTGTGAAACGGCTCAAAAATCTATTGCACGGCACAGGGGAAAAGTTCACTGAATTTCACTCGCCCTGTCATTGAAATGTTCCCACAACCTATGGACTCACTTTCAAGGACTCTTCAACTTATGATCTTGATATTTATTGCTATTTATTTATCATTATTATTTCTTTTTTTGTATTTGCACAGTTTGTTGTCTTCTGCACTCTGGTTGAATGGCCTAACTGGTCGGTCTGTCATTGATTCTGTTGTGGTTTATTCTATATTCTATAGATTTATTGAGTATGCCCACAAGAAAATGAATCTCAGGGTTGTATATGGTGACATATCTGTACTTTGATAATAAATTTACTCTGAACTTTGAAATGCACCTTATGCTAAATGTCAATCTTCTGGAATATGTTTTAAAATTTGTTCATTTATTTATGGTGATATTACTTGATGTGTTGTTGGACTTTATATGTACTGCATTGTACTGTGTTGTGCACCTTGGTCCGGAGGAATGTTGTTTTGTTTGGCAGGATACGTGTATATTGTTGAATGATGATAACCTTGAACTTGAGAATCCATTTAATCAGTAACAGTAGATTTTATGTCTCAAGGAACAAGAGCCACATATCTCTTCACTGTAATTGAAGTGAAGAAGAATGAAAAACAACACAATAGATCACAGGAAAGTTACTAATCAAAGTTTGGCATGTTGAGGGCAAGATCCTTAACAGTGTTGCTGAGCGGAGAGATCTTGGGATCCAAGTTCGGAACTCCTTGAAAGTGGCTCAGAGTTCAATAAGGTGGTTAAGAAGGCTTATGGAATGCTGATAGATAGATAGATAGATAGATAGATAGATAGATAGATAGATAGATAGATACTTTATTCATCCCCATGGGGAAATTCAACATTTTTTTCCAATGTCCCATACACTTGTTGTAGCAAAAAAAAAACTCATTACATACAATACTTAACTCAGTAATAATATGATATGCATCTAAATCACTAACTCAAAAAGTTAAAAAAAGTTCTTAAGTCCTGGCAGTTGAATTGTAAAGCCTAATGGCATTGGGGAGTATTGACCTCTTCATCCTGTCTGAGGAGCATTGCATCGACAGTAACCTGTCACTGAAACTGCTTCTCTGTCTCTGGATGGTGCTATGTAGAGGATGTTCAGGGTTTTCCATAATTGACCGTAGCCTACTCAGCGCCCTTCGCTCAGCTACCGATGTTAAACTCTCCAGTACTTTGCCCACGACAGAGCCCGCCCTCCTTACCAGCTTATTAAGACGTGAGGCGTCCTTCTTCTTAATGCTTCCTCCCCAACACGCCACCACAAAGAAGAGGGCGCTCTCAACAACTGACCTATAGAACATCTTCAGCATCTCACTGCAGACATTGAATGACGCCAACCTTCTAAGGAAGTACAGTCGACTCTGTGCCTTCCTGCACAAGGCATCTGTGTTGGCAGTCCAGTCTAGCTTCTCGTCTAACTGTACTCCCAGATACTTGTAGGTCTTAACCTGCTCCACACATTCTCCATTAATGATCACTGGCTCCATATGAGGCCTAGATCTCCTAAAGTCCACCACCATCTCCTTGGTCTTGGTGATATTGAGACGCAGGTAGTTTGAGTTGCACCATATCACAAAGTCCTGTATCAGTTTCCTATACTCCTCCTCCTGTCCATTCCTGACACACCCCACTATGGCCGTGTCATCAGCGAACTTCTGCACATGGCAGGACTCCGAGTTATATTGGAAGTCTGATGTGTACAGGGTGAACAGGACCGGAGAGAGTACGGTTCCCTGTGGCGCTCCTGTGCTGCTGACCACCGTGTCAGACCTACAATCTCCCAACCGCACATACTGAGGTCTATCTGTCAAGTAGTCCACTATCCAATCCACCATGTGAGAGTCTACTCCCATCTCCGTTAGTTTGTGCTTTAAGATCTTGGGCTGGATGGTGTTAAAGGCACTAGAGAAGTCAAGGAATGTAATCCTCACAGCACAACTGACCCCATCTAGGTGAGGTGTTGTTAGTTGTTAGTCGAGGCATTGAGGTCAAAAGTCAAGAGGTTGTGTTGCAACTTTGTATAACTCTGGTGAGGCCACGTCTGGGGTATTGCAGACATTCTGGTCACCCCACTATAGGAAGGATGTTGAGGCTTTGGAGAGGGTGCAGAAGAGGTTACCAGGATACTGTCTTGTTTAGAGGGCATGTGCTATCACGAGAGGCAGGATAAACTTGGGTTGTTTTCTCTGGAGCATCGGACGCTGAGGGGAGATCAGATAGAGGTTTATAACATCTGAGAGGCAGAGATAGAGTGGACAGAGAGTATCTCTTTCCCAGGGTTGAAATGTCATATACCAGAGTGCAGGCATTGAAGGTGAGAGGGGGTAGGTTCAAGAGGGATGTGAGGGGTAAGTTTTTTTCCTCAGAGAGTGGTGGATGCCTGAATGTGCTGCCTGGTATGGTGGTAGGTGCAAATACATTTGAAGCTTTTAAGAGACGCTTTGATAGGCTCTTTGAGGTGAGGGAGATGTAGGGATGTGAACATTGTGTAGGTAAGAAGGAAAAGCTCAAAGTAAAGTCAAAGTAAATTTTATTATCAGAGTACATATTTCACCACATACACCCCTGAGATTCATTTTCCTGTGGGCATTTGCAGCAAATCTATAGAATAGTAACTATAACAGGATCAATGACAGATGAAGCAGATTGCAGAAGGCAACAAACTATGCAAATGCAAATATAAATAAATAGCAATAAATAATGAGAACATGAAATAACAAGATAAAGTCCTTAAAGTGAGATCATTGGTTGTGGGAACATCTCAAGGGATTAGTGTTTGGGTGTTTCTGATTTGTTGTTTATCTGGTTCAGCACAACATTGTGGGCCGAAGGGCCTGTTCCTGTGCTGTACTGTTCTATGTTCAATGTACTAGAACACAGAATCAGAATCAGGTTTATTATCACTGACAAATGTCATGAATTTTGTTGTTTTGCAGCAGCAGTACAGTGCAATACACAAGTTACAATAACAAATATATAGAAAATAAATATGTAGTGTAGAAAGAGAGCAAAAATAGTGAGGTAATGTTCATGGGTTCACTGTCTGTTCAGAAATCTGATGGCGGAGGGGAAGAAGTTGTTCCTGAAATGTTGAGTGTGTGTCTTCCGGCTCCTGTCCCTCCTCTCTGATGGTGGTAATAGGAAGAGGGAATGTACTGGGTGGTGGGGTCCTGACTGATGGATACTGCCTTTGTTGATTTCTATTGCACATTTGTTGCTAGTCAGTCTTTGTATGTGTGTAGTTTTTCATTGATTCTATTGTATTTCTTTGTTCCACTGTGAATGCCGGGAAGAAACTGAATCTCAGGGTATTATATAGTAATATGTAGCAACACACACACACAATGCTGGGGAAACTCAGCAGGTCAGGCAGCATCTATGGAAATGAATAGTTAGTTGATAATTTGGGCCAAAACCCCTCTTTAGGACTGAGAGGGTGGGAGAAGATGCCAGAATAAAGGTTGGGGGTGGGGGCAGAGTAGTTTGCTGGAAGGTGACAGGTGAAGCCAGGTGGGTGGGAAGGTCATGGGCTGGAGAAGAAAGAAACTGATAGGAGAGGAGAGTGAATACAATTGGAGAAACGGAAAGAGGAGGAGACCCAGGGGAAAGTTTAAAGCAGGTGAGAAGTAAAAGATCAGAATGGGAATATAGGAAGGGAGTGGAGTAAATTTTGTTCACCGGACAGTGAAATCGATATTCATACCATCAGGTTGGAAGATACCCAGATGGAATATGAGGTGTTGCTCCTCCACCTTGAGGGTGGCCTCATCTTGGCACAAGATGTGCCTCCACCACGTCTGTTCTCGGGATGTGGTTTCCATTCCAGGGTATCAGAGATGTCCTCCTGCTTTAAAGAATGGGGTTTCCCTCCCTCTACTATTGATGTTTCCCTCACCCGTATCTCCTCCATTTCCCATACATCTCCACTCACTCCATCTTCCCGAGTCCCTCGTCCTCACCTACCACCACTTCAGCCTTCACATCCAACACATTATCCTCCACAATATCCTTAATCTCCAAAGGGACCCGACTGATAAACATATCCTTTCCTCCCCCTGCCCACCACTGTCTGTAGGGATCGCTGTCTCCACGTTTCCCCTGTCCATATGACCCTCCCCACTAATCTCCCTGTGGACACTCATCCCTGCACTTGTCCATTCACCTCCTCCCCCATCTCCATTGAGGGCTCCAAACACTCCTTCCAGGTGAGGCATCACTTTACAAAATCTGCTGGGGCTGTCAATTGTTCCCAATTTGGCCTCCTCTACATTAGAGAGACACATCGGAAACTGGGGGACTGCTTCTCGATCACCTCCATACCATCTGCCATAAACGGGAGTTCCTGATGACCAAACATTTAAATTCAAATTCTCAATCCCTCTCTGATGTTGTTGATCTATAGCCTTGTCTTGTGCCAAGATGAATCCTCTTAAAGTCAAGGAGCAACACCTTATATTCCTTCTATGTAGCCTCCAACCTAATGGTATGAATATCGATTTCTCCTTCTGGCGAACAAAATTCTCCTCCCCCTTCATCTATTCCCCAATGTGACCTTTTACTTCTTAGCTCCAAACTATTACTTCCCCCTGGGTCCCCTCCTCCTGCCATTTCTCCTATTGTCCACTCTCCTCTCTGATCAGATTCTTTCTTCTCCAGCCCTTGACCTTTCCCACCCACTTGGGTTCACCTATCACCTTCCAGCTAGCCTCACTCCCCTCCCCCACCATTTAGTTCAGGATGGGGGTTGTGATTGGCAGAGGAAGAGGATGGGGAATGTGAGCTGTACATTAACACTGAACATCGTTCTGTCCCTCAATCACAGACTCCACACTCAGTGATCCGTGTGTAACCCACACCGTCCTGGATCAGCCCTGGAGGAGCACGAATTGTTCCAACACTGAGTGTACCGGTGGACAATATATGGATGATGGAAATCTTGAAGTGGGATGGTACAGATTTAACAGGTAAAGTGAGGAGATAATCACTGAGAAACTGGGCACAGAAGGGGAATGTAAACAGGGGAACAAGGGGTGTGTGAATGGGAAATGCAGGGAGACCGGGATCATCAGTGACTACACTGAGATGGGGAGTAAATACAGGGAGAGGGGAGATCCCACATTCTCGTGGTAGAGATGTGAAACAGAGAGGGATTTCGCAGGATTGGGGGGGGGGGGGGGGTTATTGACCAGAAACAGGTTACAGACAGGGTGATGTAATTTCCCATGTCTCTCTGAGTGAATAAACTCCCTCAGATCAGGGACTGACTCTCTGATTGTTGTTTCAGTTCCAGAGGATGGAAGATTCCCGAGAGGGTCGTTCCACGGTATCACTGCTCTGGATGGAACCCGGGCTGGCTGGACGGTAGGGTCAGGCTCAGCAACAGTGGTGCTCAGTTACTTTTGTAGAGGTTTAAACTGATGACCCTTCAGAGGACCCTAGCATTCACACAGAACCCCAACTCCCTGAGAGGTCTCCCCACAGTCACTCAGACCGCTCTGCGGTCCTGTATCGTCATGGAGTCCGGTGGAGGAGTGACAACTTCCTGGAGTTGGGTTACAGAACTGATCTGCCCACTGACCCCATTCTCGATACGACCTGGAGGAGTTTCAACAACCCCAGACTCTCATTTCAGTGGTGGGAAAATCTCCAGGGAGTTAGGGGCCCTACTCCATGTTTTATTGCCAAATAGATAGATAAATAAATAAATAAAGAGATTGGAACTTCTGTTAAATGTCAGGAAACAGGAATAATCCTGGAAACTACAGTGTGGAACTAGATGCCTGAGCAAGTGGTGGATGCCATTTTGATTTCAATGTTTAAGAGAAGTTTGGTCGGTACATGGATGGGAGAGATGGACGGCTGTGGTCCGGGTGCAGGTTGATGGGACAAGGCAGTTTAAATGGTTCAGCATGGACTGGATGGGCCGAAGGGCCTGTTTCTGTGCTGTACCTTTCTGTGACTCTCTGACCAGTAAGTCTCACGTCAGTGGTAGGGAAGGCAGTGGTGAGGATTCTTATGGATGGGACTTATGAGCATTGGGAAGACCGTGGGTGAATGAGGGACAGTCACAAATGACACCCTCACAAATCAAAAAACCTCTCAACCTCCACTTTACATTTATAAATGACGTGACCTCCACAGCCGTTTGTGGCAATGAATTCCACAGATTCACCACATTCTGGCTAAAGAAATTCTCCCTTATCTCTGTTCTAAAGGGAGGTTCTTGTGTTGTAAGGCTGTGCCCTCTGGTCCCAGACTCCCCCACTATAGGAAACATCCTCTCCATGTCCACTCTATCCAGGCCTTTCAATATTCGATAGGTTTCAGTGAGATCCCCCAGACGTTTGACAAGGTCCCTCATGGGAGGCTCATTCAGAAGATGAAGGTGCTGCTGCGGGGAGGGTGGGGTGGAGAGGGAGAGGGCAGCAGCTCAGTGCTGACTGAGGCCGGACCGGACCGTGGGTTGTGAACCATTGATTTACAGTGGGTCCTGATTCACATTCCCCGCTGTACTGTGGGGCCGGGTACATTTTACAGTGTTTATAAATCTCATTCCAGGCTCCCATCCCAACGTGGCAGAGGGGGAGGTGACCAGGGAACTCACCTTCACTGTGGGTGAACACAGCTATTACACCCAAGTGATCCGTGTAAAGAACTGCTCCGGTTACTTTGTGTATCGGCTGAAACCGTCACCACAGCAACATTCTGTGTACTGTACAGGTAGGTCACCGTTCCCCAGTGACACAGCAGTGTGGTAGTTGTGGGGAAATTCTGGGACGTCCTGAGTCACCAACACACACCACGGGCTGAGTTTTCCAGTCGGCTGCCCTGCCCGTGGTCTGTGATCACCTTTCCCGTATCCCCCTTCACACCGGGGTCAGAATGAAACTGCCCAGTCTGACCTGTGACAGAGATCATAGAACACAGAACAGTACAGCACAGCACAGGCCCTTCGGCCCACAATGTTGTGTCAGCTGCCGGGAGAGAGTCTACCCATCCCCTGGAGTGAGGGAGGGTGAGGCTGACAGGAAATGGAGGGAGCAGTGGGGAGAGTGAGGGGAGAGGGGGAGTGACGTACAAAGCAGAGAGGGAGATGGAGGGAGACCGAGGGGAGTGGAAGATAGGGAGTGACCAAGGGGAGAGGGAAGCAGGGAGAGGCCAAGGGGATGGAAAAACAGGGAGGGGCTGAGGCTATGGCGAGACAGGGAGAGTCCGAGGGTTGAGGGAGACTCTTGGCGGGGAGAGGCACTGGAGTGAGAGAGGCGGTGGAGGACCGGAAGAGAGGCAGGGGTGCACTAAGGGGAGGGGGGAGAAAGAGGTAAATGAGAGTCGGAGGTGAGAGGAAGGGAGATAGACACCAGGCTGAGAGAGCATGAGGGAGAGACTGAGGGGAGAGATTGTGAGGGAGAAAGAGACCAAGAGGTTGGACGTAAGGAGAGTATGAGGTAAGAGGGAGGGAGACACTGGGTGGAGATGGAAATAGAGTGATCAAGGGGAGAGGGAGGTGGGATAAACCGAGGAGTGTGGGAGTTAGGGTGAGATTGTGGGGAGAGGGAGGTGGGGAGATAGTAGGTAGAGACTTTGGGAAGAAGTTGAGGGAGAGAACAAGGCGAGAGGGAGGTAGGGGAGTGAGGGGAGAGGATGTGAGTGTGAGACTAAGTTGAGAGGGAGTAAGGGAGAGTTCAAGGGGAGTACGAATTAAGAAGGGACCGAGGACAGAGGGAGGTAGGGAGTGTCCGAAGACTGAAACCTTGGGGCAAGGGAGGGAGGGAGGCACCGAGGGGAGAAAGCGTGAGGGAACACCAAGGGAATAGTGAGTTAGGGTGAGATCAAGTGGTGAAGGAGGTAGGGAGACCCTGAGAGCTGAGGGAGGTAGGGAGAAGCTGATTGGGGAGGAAGGTAGGGAGAGTCTGAGGGGAGTTTGAATAAGGGAAAGACTGAGGGGAGTTGGAGGTCGGAAGAAACCAAAGGGAGTGGGATGTATGCAGAGATTGAATGGAGGGGGATGTTGGGGGAGACTGAGGAAGGAGCGGGTAGGGAGAAACTGAGGGAAAGGGTGGCTGAGTGGGACCGAGGGAGGGAGCCAGGCAGAGAGTGTCCAAGGGTAAACAAAGTTAAGAGGAGACGGAGCGGAGAGAGAATTGTGGAGATTTTGAATAGAGAGGGAGGTCGGGATCGAGGGTTGAGGAAGGTAGGGAGTGACCGAGGGGTGAGGGAGGTAGGGAGAGACTAAGGGAAAGAGGAGGTTGGAGGAGTCTGAAGGGAGAGATCAAGGGAAGTAGGAGGTTGGTGGACATGGAAGTAGAGAGAGACCGAGACAAGAGAGAGGAAGGTGGAGAGACCTGAAATGTTGACTCTTTATTTCTCTCCATAGATGCTGCCTGACCTGCTGAGCTCCCCAGTATCTTGTGTGTCCTATACACAGCCCAGTGCAGAATGTTTTGTCAGGGGTTTATCCCGCTCCCTAATTCATGCTTTGGGTTTTATGTGATTACTATCTACAAAACACTCAATTCCCTGGAGGACCCACCGTCCCAGGAAATCCCCCTGTACCCATAGTGATCACATGCTCCATCTCTACATGATGGTAACCCCAGAAGAGGGACAGGCATTCAGCTCGGGCAGAGCCCTTGACTGCCTGGACCCACGAATGGCCATCTTGGCCATGTCCAGGAACAAGCCCACCAGTAGATTCTCTGAGTGACCCAACCCCCTCCGTACTGGGTGACCATATATCAGGAGCACAGGGCTGAAGTACAACCAAAACGTGAGCAGCAGCCCCTTCAGATACTCAAACAGGGGCTGCAACCTCTCACACTTCATATAAACACTGTACACTGACTCCTCCCGGCCTCACAAAGGACAGGTGAACCGGGTGTCTGTGAAACGGCTCAAAAATCTATTGCACGGCACAGAGGAAAAGTTCACTCAACTTCACTCACCCCATCATTGAAATGTTCCCACAACCTATGGACTCACTTTCAAGGACTCTTCATCTCATGATCGTGATATTTATTGTTATTTATTTATCATTATTATTTCTTCTTTTTGTATTTGCGCAGTTTGTGGTCTTCTGCACTCTGGTTGAATGGCCTAACTGGTCAGTCTTTCATTGATTCTGTTGTGGTTATTATTCTATAGATTTATTGAGTATGCCCACAAGAAAATGAATCTCAGGGTTGTATATGGTGACATATCTGTACTTTGATAATAAATTTACTCTGAACTTTGAATTGTACCTTATGCTAAATGTCAATCTTCTGGAATATGTTTTATAATTTCTTAATTTATTTGTGGTGATATTACTTGATCTGTTGTGCACCTTGGTCTTCACGATGATTGATGAAAAAGAACACAATAGATCACAGGAAAGTTACTAATCAAAGTTTGGCATGTTATGGGCAAGTTTCTTAGCAGGAAGGATGTTGAGGTTTTGGACAGGGTGCAGGAGAGGTTTACCAGGATACTGTCTGGTTTAGAGGGCATGTGCTATCACGAGAGGCAGGATAAACTTGGGTTGTTTTCTCTGGAGCATCGGAGGTTGAGGGGAGATCAGATAGAGGTTTATAACATCTGAGAGGCAGAGATAGAGTGGACAGAGAATATCTCTTTCCCAGGGTTCAAATATCATATACCAGAGTGCAGGCATTGAAGGTGAGAGGGGCTAGATTCAAGAGGGATGTGTGGGGTAATTTTTTTCCTCAGAGAGTGGTGGATGCCTGAATGTGCTGCCTGGTATGGTGGTAGGTGCAAATACATTTGAGGCTTTTAAGAGACGCTTTGATAGGCACTTTGATGTGAGGGAGATGTAGGGATGTGAACATTGTGTAGGTAGGAGAGAAAAGCTCAAAGTAAAGTCAAAGTAAATTTTATGATCAGAGTACATATTTCACCACATACAACACTGAGATTCATTTTCCTGTGGGCATTTGCAGCAAATCTATAGAATAGTAACTACAACAGGATCAATGACAGATGAAGCAGAAGGCAACAAATTATGCAAATGCAAATATAAATAAATAGAAGGGGAAGAAGCTGTTCCTGAAATGTTGAGTGTGTCTCTTCAGGCTCCTGTCCCTCCTCTCTGATGGTGGTAATAGGAAGAGGGCATGTCCTGGGTGGTGGGGTCCTGACTGATGGATACTGTCTTTGTTGATTTCTATTGCACATTTGTTGCTTGTCAGTCTTTGTTTGTGTGTAGTTTGTCATTGATTCTATTGTATTTCTTTGTTCCACTGTGAATGCTGGGAAGAAACTGAATCTCAGGGTATTATATAGTAATATGTAGCAAAACACACACACAATGCTGGGGAAACTCAGCAGGTCAGGCAGCATCTATGGAAATGAATAGTTAGTTGATAATTTGGGCCAAAACCCCTCTTTAAGACTGAGAGGGTGGGAGAAGATGCCAGAATAAAGGTTGGGGGTGGGAGCAGAGTAGTTTGCTGGAAGGTGACAGGTGAAGCCAGGTGGGTGGGAAGGGCAAGGGCTGGAGAAGAAAGAAACTGATAGGAGAGGAGAGTGAATACAATTGGAGAAACGGAAAGAGGAGTTTAAAGCAGGTGAGAAGTAAAAGATCAGAATGGGAATATAGGAAGGGAGTGGAGTAAATTTTGTTCACCGGACAGTGAAATCGATATTCATACCATCAGGTTGGAGGGTACCCAGATGGAATATGAGGTGTTGCTCTTCCACCTTGAGGGTGGCCTCATCTTGCCTCCACCACGTCTGTTCTCAGGATGTGGTTTCCATTCCAGGGTATCAGAGATGCCCTCCAGCTTTAAAGAATGGGGTTTCCCTCCCTGTACTATATGTTTCCTTCACCTGTATCTCCTCCATTTCCCATACATCTGCACTAACTCCATCTTCCCGAGTCCCTCGTCCTCACCTACCAGCACTTCAGCCTCCGTATCCAACACATAATCCTCCACAATTTCCTCAATCTCCGAAAGGACCCGACTGCTAAACATATCCTTTCCTCCCCCTGCCCACCACTGTCTGCAGGGATCGTCCTCTCCACGATTCCCTTGTCCATATATCCCTCCCCACTAATCTCCCTCCAGGCGCTTATCCCTGCACCTGCCCATTCACCTCGTCCCACACCTCCACTGAGGGCCCCAAACACTCCTTCCAGGTGAGGCATCACTTCACTAAATCTGTCGGGGCTGTCTATTGTTCCCAATGTGGCTTCCTCTACATTGGAGAGACTCATCGTAAACTGGGGGACTGCTTCTCAAACACCTCCACACCATCCGCCATAAACGGGATTTCCTGATGGCCAAGCATTTAAATTCCAATTCCCAATCCCTTTCTAATGTTGTTGAACTATAGCCTTGTCTTGTGCCAAGATGAATCCGCTTCAAGTCGAGGAACAACACCTTATATTCCTTCTACGTAGCCTCCAACCTAATGGGACGAATATCGATTTCACCTTCTGGTGAACAAAATTCTCCTCCCCCTTCATCTATTCCCCAGTGTGACCTTTTACTTCTTAGCACCAAACTATTACTTCCCCCTGGGTCCCCTCCTCCTGCCATTTCTCCAATTGTCCACTCTCCTCTCGGATCAGATTCTTTCTTCTCCAGCCCTTGACCTTTCTCACCCACTTGGCTTCACCTATCACCTTCCAGCCAGCCTCCTTCCCCTCCCCCAACATTTAGTTCAGGATGGGGGTTGTGATTGGCACAGAAAGAGAATGGGGAACGTGAGTTGTGCTTTAATATTGAACATCGTTCTGTCCGACAATCACAGACTCCACACTCAGTGATTCGTGTGTGACCAACACCGTCCTGGATCAGCCCTGGAGGAGCACGAATTGTTCCAACACTGAGTGTACCGGTGGACAATGGATGGATGATGGAAATCTTGAAGCGGGATGGTACAGATTTAACAGGTAAAGTGAGGAGATAATCACTGAGAAACTGGACACAGAAGGGGAATGTAAACAGGGGAACAAGGGGTGTGTGAATGGGAAATTCAGGGAGACCGGGATCATCAGTGACTAGACTGAGATGGGGAGTAAATACAGGGAGAGGGAAGATCCCACATTCTTGGGCTAGAGACAAGGGGGAGGTACAACAGAGAGGGAATCCCCAGGATTGGGGGTTATTGACCAGAGACAGGGTACGGACAAGGTGAGTGTAATTTCCCATGTCTCTCTGAGGGAATAAACTCCCTCCGATCAGGGACTGACTCTCCGATTGTTGTTTCAGTTCCAGAGGATGGAAGATTCCCGAGATGGTCATTCCACGGTATCACTGCTCTGGATGGAACCCGGGCTGGCTGGACGGTAGGGTCAGGCTCAGCAACAGTGGTGCTCAGTTACTTTTGTAGAGGTTCAAACTGATGACCCTTCAGAGGACCCTAGCATTCACACAGAACCCCAACTCCCTGAGAGGTCTCCCCACAGACCGCTCTACGGTCCTGTATCATCATGGAGTCCGATGGAGGAGTGACAACTTCCTGGAGTTGGGTTACAGAACTGATCTGCCCACTGACCCCATTCTGGATACGACCTGGAGGAGTTTCAATGACCCCAGACTCATTTCAGTGGTTGCGCAATCTCCAGGGAGTTGGGGGGGGGGGGTCTGCACACATCAACGTTCATCAATTAGTGGGATAAATTAATGGTTGCCATGGTAACGTATTGGTTAGCGCATCACTATTACAGCTCGGGGGACTCGGAGTTCAGAGTTCAATTCCAGTGTCATCTGTAAGGATTCTCTGTCCGTCCTCCCCATGGAATGCATGGGTTTTCCCCGGGTTCCCCGGTTTCCTCCCACTGTCCAAAGACGTACCGGGTGGGTTCATTGGTCATTGTAAATTGTCCCATGATGACGATCGGCTCCTTTGGGATTGTCAAGGGTTGCTGGGTGTTCTGGATCAAAGGGTCAGAAAGCCCTACTCCGTGTTTTATTGCCAAATAAATAAATAAAAGACATTTAAACTTCTATTGAAATGTGGAGAAAATGTCGGGAAACAGGAATTATCCTGGAAACTACAGAGTGGATCGAGCTGCCTGAGCAAGTGGTGGATGCCATTTCGATTTCAATGTTTAAGAGAAGTTTGGTTGGTACATGGATGGGAGAGATGGACGGCTGTGGTCCGGGTGCAGGTTGATGGGACAAGGCAGTTTAAATGGTTCAACATGGACTGGATGGGCCGAAGAGCCTGTTTCTATTCTGTAGCTTTCTGTGACTCTCTGAACAGTAAGTCTCACGTTAGTGGTAGGGAAGGCAGTGGAGAGGATTCTTATGGATGGGACATATGAGCATTGGGAAGACCGTGGGTGAATGAGGGACAGTCACAAATGACACCCTCACAAATCAAAAAAACCTCTCATGATTCAATAACCTGTCAACCTCAGTTTTAAATATACCCAATGATGTGGCTTCCACAGCCGTCTGTGGCAATGAATTCCACAGAGTCACTGCCCTCTGGCTAAAAAATTCCTCGTCATCTCTGATCCAGAGGGAAGTTTTTGTGTTCTGAGGCATATAGGAAACATCCTCTCCATGTCCACTCTATCCAGGCCTTTCAATATTCGATAGGTTTCAGTGAGATCCCCCAGACGTTTGACAAGGTCCCTCATGGGAGGCTCATTCAGAAGATGAAGGTGCTGCTGCGGAGAGGGTGGGGTGGAGAGGGAGAGGGCAGCAGCTCAGTGCTGACTGAGGCCGGACCGGACCGTGGGTTGTGAACCACTGATTTACAGTGGGTCGTGATTCACATTCCCCGCTGTACTGTGGGAACAGGTACATTTTGCTGTGTTTATAAATCTCATTCCAGGTCTCCATCCCAACGTGGCAGAAGGGGAGGTGCCCAGAACCATCTACTTTGCTGTGGGAGAACGCAGCTATTACACCCGAGAGATCAGGGTGAAAAACTGCTCCGATTACTTTGTGTATCAGCTCTGGCCGACACCTTCGTATTACCAGAACTCTGTGTACTGTACAGGTAGGTCACCGTTCCCCAGTGACACAGCAGTGTGGTAGTTGTGGGGAAATTCTGGGATGTCCTGAGTCACCAACACACATCATGGGTTGAGTTTTCCAGTCGGCTGCCCTGCCCGTGGTCTGTGATCACCTTTCCCGTATCCCCCTTCACACCGGGGTCAGAATGAAACTGCCCACAGAACAGTACAGCACAGCACAGGCCCTTCGGCCCACAATGCTGTGTCAGCTGCCGGGAGAGAGTCTACCCATCCCCTGGAGTGAGGGTCGGTGAGGCTGACAGGAAATGGAGGGAGCAGGGAGCAGGATATGGAGGGTGGGAATGAGGGGAGGGGGGAGCGTCGTACCAACCGGAGAGGGAGACGGAGGGAGACCAAGGAGAGTAAGAGAGGGAGAGGACAAAGAGAGTGGGAAGCTGGGAAAGGCCAAGGTGAGTGGGATACAGGGATAGGCCGAGGGGAGTGAGAGGTTGGGGAGAGGCCAAGAGAATGCGGAGGGGTGAGGGGAGAGGAAGAAGCCAAGTGGAGTGGGTGGTAGGGAAGAGGCCAAGGGGATGGGGAGACAGGGAGGCCAGGGGGTTGGGAAGACAGGGAGGGTCCGAGGGGAGAGCACGAGGCCGCGAGGGTCTGAGTGGAGAGGGCGAGGCAGCGAGTGTCCGAGGGGCGAGGCGACAAGGGGAGAGGATGAGGTGGTGAGGGTCTAAAGGGAGAGGGTGAGGTGGTGATGGTACGAGGGGATAGGACGTGAGGTGGTGATGGTACGAGAGGAGAGGACATAAGGCGGCCAGAGTCCGAGAGGAGAGGGCAAGGATCCAAGGTGAGAGGGCAAGACGTCGAGAGTCTGAGGGTGAGGCGGCGAGTTTCTGAGGGCAGAGGGTGAGGGGGCGTGTCCAAGGGGAGAGGGCAAGGCGGAGAAGGTCTGAGGGGAGAGGACAAAGCGGCGAGAGTTCAAGGGGAAAGGGCAAGGCAGGAGTGCGTTGCGGTGTGACCGAGTGTTGACTATGGTAAGGAGACACCGAGGAGAGAGGGAATTGAGGGAGACTGAGGGCGGAGGGTTGTAGGGAGGGCAAGTGGAAAGGGAGTTTGGGAGCGACTCAGGAGCGGAAGGTAGGTTAAGATCAAAAAGAGAGTGATAGCGAGAGACAAGGGGAGTGGGAGGTAGGGAGAGACCAGAATGGATGGTGGTAGGGAGAAATCAAAGGGAGACAGAGTGAGGATGTAGTGAGGTGGGGAGAGGAAGGTAGGGACAGGCTGAGGCATGAATAAGAGACTGAGGGGGAACATGAGTAGAGACCAAAGGTAGGGGGTGTTGGGGTGAGACCAAGGGGAAGAGATAGTTAGGGTAAGACCGAGGGTAGAGGAAGGGGGACAACAAGGGGAGAGAGAAGTAGGGAAGGAGATATGGTTAGTGGGAGGTCGAGGGAAGAGTGATATTTGCAGAGACGAAGGGGATGGGGAGGATGGGGGAGTCCAAGGAGAGATGCAGGGAGGGAGAGACTGAAGGAATAGGGAAGTCAGGAGAGACTGAAAGGAGATGAAAGTTGGAAGAGGTCGAGGGGTGAAGAACAAATGGAGACGAGGGTGAGGTTGTGGTGTCTGAGGGGAGGTGGAGGTAGAGAGAGGGAAATCAAGCGAGGAGAGTGGCAGAGTAATCACGGGTGGATGGACTTAAGGACGGGTAGGGAGATCGAGCAGTGAGGAGGAGATTGAGGTAGAGAGAGACTGAGGGGAGAGGGAGTTTGTGACAGTCAGACGGGAGATGGAGGTAGAGAGAGACTGTGGAGGGAGGGAGACGGAGAATTGAATTGACTTTATTTCTTACATTCTTCACATACATGAGTAAAAATCTTTACGTTACATCTCTGTCTGAAGGGGCAATGTGCAATATATAGTAATTTGTAATAATTAGTATGTACACCAGGACAGTCAGTATAACATAGAAATACAGTTGTATCAGTGTGAATTAATCAGTCTGATGGCCTGATGGAAGAAGCTGTCCCGGAGCCTGTTGGTCCTGGCTTTTATGCTGCGGTACCGTTTCCTGGATGGTAGCAGCTGGAACAGTTTGTGGTTGGGGTGACTCGAGTCCCCAATGATCCTTTTTACACATCTGTCTTTGTAAATGTCCTCAATAGTGTGAAGTTCACATCTACAGATTTGTTGGGCTGTCTACACCACTCTCTGCAGAGTCCTGTGATTGAGGGAAGTACAGTTCCCATACCAGGCAGTGATGCAGCCAGTCAGGATGCTCTCAATTGTGCCCCTTTGGATTTGTGGCCCATACCAAACTTCTTCAACCGTCTGAGGTGAAAGAGGCGTTGTTGTGCTTTTAACACCACACACAGCCGGTATGTCCAGACGACGTGAGATCCTCAGTGATGTGTATGCTGGATTTGTAACGGATTTGTAACATGTCCAGGTCACTGGCCTTTGAACAGGGAGAAGGGGTCCAAGAGTGTGTATGAACTGAAACAACATGACTATATCTAAGCCGTGACCTCGATGGAGACCACAGCTCGGTATCATCTTGTCTGGGATATGGTCCTCACGCCGGCAAATGGGAGTAATTCATTTCGGAAATGGTCTGCCTGGGACACTGTCCTCACGCTGACACATAGGAGTAATTTAGTTGGGAAATGGTCTGTCTGGGATATGGTCCTCACTCCGACACATGGGAGTAATTTAGTTGTGAAATGGTCTGTCTGGGATATGGTTCTCACGCCGGCACATGGGAGTAATTTAGTTGGGAAATGGTCTGTCTGGGATATGGTCCTCACGCCAGCACATGGGAGTAATTTAGTTGGGAAATGGTCTGTCTGGGATATGATCCTCATACCTGCACATGGGAGTAATTTAGTTGGGAAATGGTCTGTCTGGGATGTGGTCCTCACGCCGGCACATGGGAGTAATTTAGTTGGGAAATGGTCTGTCTGGGATATGGTCCTCACGCCAGCACATGGGAGTAATTTAGTTGGGAAATGGTCTGTCTGGGATATGGTCCTCACACCTGCACATGGGAGTAATTTAGTTGGGAAATGGTCTGTCTGGGATATGGTCCACACACCGGCACATGGGAGTAATTTAGTTGGGAAATGGTCTGTCTGGGATACGGTCCTCACTCCGGCACATGGGATTAATTTAGTTGGGAAATGGTCTGTCTGGGATACGGTCCTCACTCCGGCACATGGGAGTAATTTAGTTGGGAAATGGTCTGTCTGGGATACGGTCCTCACGCCGGCACATGGGATTAATTTAGTTGGGAAATGGTCTGTCTGGGATATGGTCCTCACTCCGGCACATGGGAGTAATTTAGTTGGGAAATGGTCTGTCTGGGATATGGTCCTCACGCCGGCACATGGGAGTAATTTAGTTGGGAAATGGTCTGTCTGGGATACGGTCCTCACTCCGGCACGTGGGAGTAATTTAGTTGGGAAATGGTCTGTCTGGGATACGGTCCTCACGCCGGCACGTGGGAGTAATTTAGTTGGGAAATGGTCTGTCTGGGATATGGTCCTCACGCCGGCACGTAGGAGTAATTTAGTTGGGAAATGGTCTGTCTGTGATATGGTCCTCACGCCGGCACGTGGGAGTAATTTAGTTGGGAAATGCTCTGTCTGGGATACGGTCCTCACTCCGGCACATGGGAGTAATTTAGTTTGGACATGGTCTGTCTGGGATATGGTCCTCACGCCGGCACGTGGGAGTAATTTAGTTGGGAAATGCTCTGTCTGGGATATGGTCCTCACGCCGGCACATGGGAGTAATTTAGTTGGGAAATGGTCTGTCTGGGATATGGTCCTCACGCCGGCACGTGGGAGTAATTTAGTTGGGAAATGGTCTGTCTGTGATATGGTCCTCACGCCGGCACGTAGGAGTAATTTAGTTGGGAAATGGACTGTCTGGGATACGGTCCTCACGCCGGCACATGGGAGTAATTTCGTTGGGAAATGCTCTGTCTGGGATACGGTCCTCACTCCGGCACATGGGAGTAATTTAGTTTGGAAATGGTCTGTCTGGGATATGGTCCTCACTCCGACACATGGGAGTAATTTAGTTGTGAAATGGTCTGTCTGGGATATGGTTCTCACGCCGGCACATGGGAGTAATTTAGTTGGGAAATGGTCTGTCTGGGATATGGTCCTCACGCCAGCACATGGGAGTAATTTAGTTGGGAAATGGTCTGTCTGGGATATGGTCCTCATACCTGCACATGGGAGTAATTTAGTTGGGAAATGGTCTGTCTGGGATACGGTCCTCACTCCGGCACATGGGAGTAATTTAGTTGGGAAATGGTCTGTCTGGGATACGGTCCTCACGCCGGCACATGGGATTAATTTAGTTGGGAAATGGTCTGTCTGGGATATGGTCCTCACTCCGGCACATGGGAGTAATTTAGTTGGGAAATGGTCTGTCTGGGATATGGTCCTCACGCCGGCACATGGGAGTAATTTAGTTGGGAAATGGTCTGTCTGGGATACGGTCCTCACTCCGGCACGTGGGAGTAATTTAGTTGGGAAATGGTCTGTCTGGGATACGGTCCTCACGCCGGCACGTGGGAGTAATTTAGTTGGGAAATGGTCTGTCTGGGATATGGTCCTCACGCCGGCACGTAGGAGTAATTTAGTTGGGAAATGGTCTGTCTGTGATATGGTCCTCACGCCGGCACGTGGGAGTAATTTAGTTGGGAAATGCTCTGTCTGGGATACGGTCCTCACTCCGGCACATGGGAGTAATTTAGTTTGGACATGGTCTGTCTGGGATATGGTCCTCACGCCGGCACGTGGGAGTAATTTAGTTGGGAAATGCTCTGTCTGGGATATGGTCCTCACGCCGGCACATGGGAGTAATTTAGTTGGGAAATGGTCTGTCTGGGATATGGTCCTCACGCCGGCACGTGGGAGTAATTTAGTTGGGAAATGGTCTGTCTGTGATATGGTCCTCACGCCGGCACGTAGGAGTAATTTAGTTGGGAAATGGACTGTCTGGGATACGGTCCTCACGCCGGCACATGGGAGTAATTTCGTTGGGAAATGCTCTGTCTGGGATACGGTCCTCACTCCGGCACATGGGAGTAATTTAGTTTGGAAATGGTCTATCTGGGATACGGTCCTCACGCCGGCACGTGGGAGTAATTTAGTTGGGAAATTGTCTGTCTGGGATATGGTCCTAACGCCGGCACATGGGAGTAAATTAGTTGGGAAATGGTCTGTCTGGGATATGGTCTTCACGCCGGCACGTAGGAGTAATTTAGTTGGGAAATGGTCTGTCTGGGATATGGTCCTCACGCCGGCACGTGGGAGTAATTTAGCTGGGAAATGCTCTGTCTGGGATACGGTCCTCACTCCGGCACATGGGAGTAATTTAGTTTGGAAATGGTCTGTCTGGGATACGGTCCTCACGCCGGCACGTGGGAGTAATTTAGTTTGGAAATGGTCTGTCTGGGATACGGTCCTCACTCCGGCACATGGGAGTAATTTAGTTGGGAAATGGTCTGTCTGGGATATGGTCCTCACGCCGGCACATGGGAGTAATTTAGTTGGGAAATGGTCTGTCTGGGATATGGTCCTCACGCCGGCACGTGGGAGTAATTTAGTTGGGAAATGGTCTGTCTGGGATATGGTCCTCACTCCGGCACGTGGGAGTAATTTAGTTGGGAAATGGTCTGTCTGGGATATGGTCCTCACGCTGGCACATGGGAGTAATTTAGTTGGGAAATGGTCTGTCTGGGATATGGTCCTCAAACCGGCACATGGGAGTAATTTAGTTGGGAAATGATCTGTCTGGGATATGGTCCTCACGCCGGCACATGGGAGTAATTTAGTTGGGAAATGTTCTGTCTGGGATACGGTCCTCACGCCGGCACGTGGGAGTAATTTAGTTGGGAAATGGTCTGTCTGTGATATGGTCCTCACGCTGGCACATGGGAGTAATTTAGTTGGGAAATGGTCTGTCTGGGATACGGTCCTCACGCCGGCACATGGGAGTAATTTTGTTGGGAAATGGTCTGTCTGGGATATGGTCCTCACGCCGGCACATGGGAGTAATTTAGTTGGGAAATGGTCTGTCTGGGATATGGATCTCACGCCGGCACATGGGAGTAATTTAGTTGGGAAATGATCTGTCTGGGATACGGTCTTCACGCCGGCACATGGGAGTAATGTATTTGGGAAATGGTCTGTCTGGAATATGGATCTCATGCCGGCACATGGGAGTAATTTAGTTGGGAAATGATCTGTCTGGGATACGGTCTTCACGCCGGCACGTGGGAGTAATTTAGTTGGGAAATGGTCTGTCTGGGATATGGTCCTCATGCCGGCACACGGGAGTAATTTAGTTGGGAAATGGTCTGTCTGGGATATGGTCCTCACGCCGGCACGTGGGAGTAATTTAGTTGGGAAATGGTCTGTCTGGGATATGGTCCTCACGCCGGCACGTGGGAGTAATTTAGTTGGGAAATGGTCTGTCTGGGATATGGTCCTCACTCCGGCACACGGGAGTAATTTAGTTGGGAAATGGTCTGTCTGGGATATGGTGCTCACGCCGGCACGTGGGAGTAATTTAGTTGGGAAATGGTCTGTCTGGGATATGGTCCTCACGCCGGCACATGGGAGTAATTTAGTTGGGAAATGGTCTGTCGGGGATATGGTCCTCACGCCGGCACATGGGAGTAATTTAGTTGGGAAATGGTCTGTCTGGGATATGGATCTCACGCCGGCACATGGGAGTAATTTAGTTGGGAAATGATCTGTCTGGGATACGGTCTTCACGCCGGCACATGGGAGTAATGTATTTGGGAAATGGTCTGTCTGGAATATGGATCTCATGCCGGCACATGGGAGTAATTTAGTTGGGAAATGATCTGTCTGGGATACGGTCTTCACGCCGGCACGTGGGAGTAATTTAGTTGGGAAATGGTCTGTCTGGGATATGGTCCTCATGCCGGCACACGGGAGTAATTTAGTTGGGAAATGGTCTGTCTGGGATATGGTCCTCACGCCGGCACGTGGGAGTAATTTAGTTGGGAAATGGTCTGTCTGGGATATGGTCCTCACGCCGGCACGTGGGAGTAATTTAGTTGGGAAATGGTCTGTCTGGGATATGGTCCTCACTCCGGCACACGGGAGTAATTTAGTTGGGAAATGGTCTGTCTGGGATATGGTGCTCACGCCGGCACGTGGGAGTAATTTAGTTGGGAAATGGTCTGTCTGGGATATGGTCCTCACGCCGGCACATGGGAGTAATTTAGTTGGGAAATGGTCTGTCTGTGATACGGTCCTCACTCCGGCACATGGGAGTAATTTAGTTGGGAAATGGTCTGTCTGTGATACGGTTCTCACTCCGGCACGTGGGAGTAATTTATTTGGGAAATGGTCTGTCTGGGATACGGTCCTCACTCCGGCACGTGGGAGTAATTTAGTTGGGAAATGGTCTGTCTGGGATACGGTCCTCACGCCGGCACGTGGGAGTAATTTAGTTGGGAAATGGTCTGTCTGGGATATGGTCCTCACGCCGGCACGTAGGAGTAATTTAGTTGGGAAATGGTCTGTCTGGGATATGGTCCTCACGCCGGCACGTGGGAGTAATTTAGTTGGGAAATGCTCTGTCTGGGATACGGTCCTCACTCCGGCACATGGGAGTAATTTAGTTTGGAAATGGTCTGTCTGGGATATGGTCCTCACGCCGGCACGTGGGAGTAATTTAGTTGGGAAATGCTCTGTCTGGGATATGCAGCTCACGCCGGCACATGGGAGTAATTTAGTTGGGAAATGGTCTGTCTGGGATATGGTCCTCACGCCGGCACGTGGGAGTAATTTAGTTGGGAAATGGTCTGTCTGTGATATGGTCCTCACGCCGGCACGTAGGAGTAATTTAGTTGGGAAATGGTCTGTCTGGGATACGGTCCTCACGCCGGCACATGGGGGTAATTTAGTTGGGAAATGCTCTGTCTGGGATACGGTCCTCACTCCGGCACATGGGAGTAATTTAGTTTGGAAATGGTCTGTCTGGGATACGGTCCTCACGCCGGCACGTGGGAGTAATTTAGTTGGGAAATGGTCTGTCTGGGATATGGTCCTCACTCCGGCACATGGGAGTAATTTAGTTGGGAAATGGTCTGTATGGGATATGGTCCTCACGCCGGCACATGGGAGTAATTTAGTTGGGAAATGGTCTGTCTGGGATATGGTCCTCACGCCGGCACGTGGGAGTAATTTAGTTGGGAAATGGTCTGTCTGGGATATGGTCCTCACTCCGGCACGTGGGAGTAATTTAGTTGGGAAATGGTCTGTCTGGGATATGGTCCTCACGCTGGCACATGGGAGTAATTTAGTTGGGAAATGGTCTGTCTGGGATATGGTCCTCAAACCGGCACATGGGAGTAATTTAGTTGGAAAATGATCTGTCTGGGATATGGTCCTCACGCCGGCACATGGGAGTAATTTAGTTGGGAAATGTTCTGTCTGGGATACGGTCCTCACGCCGGCACGTGGGAGTAATTTAGTTGGGAAATGGTCTGTCTGTGATATGGTCCTCACGCTGGCACATGGGAGTAATTTAGTTGGGAAATGGTCTGTCTGGGATACGGTCCTCACGCCGGCACATGGGAGTAAT
Organism: Hemitrygon akajei; assembly: GCF_048418815.1. Classification (NCBI taxonomy): domain Eukaryota; kingdom Metazoa; phylum Chordata; class Chondrichthyes; order Myliobatiformes; family Dasyatidae; genus Hemitrygon; species Hemitrygon akajei. The sequence goes on along the minus strand of NW_027331976.1, from coordinate 2,929,278 downwards.
TTTGTTGGGAAATGGTCTGTCTGGGATATGGTCCTCACGCCGGCACATGGGAGTAATTTAGTTGGGAAATGGTCTGTCGGGGATATGGTCCTCACGCCGGCACATGGGAGTAATTTAGTTGGGAAATTGTCTGTCTGGGATATGGTCCTCACGCCGGCACATGGGAGTAATTTAGTTGGGAAATGGTCTGTCTGGGATATGGTCCTCACGCCGGCACATGGGAGTAATTTAGTTGGGAAATGGTCTGTCGGGGATATGGATCTCACGCCGGCACATGGGAGTAATTTAGTTGGGAAATGATCTGTCTGGGATACGGTCTTCACGCCGGCACATGGGAGTAATTTATTTGGGAAATGGTCTGTCTGGGATATGGATCTCAAGCCGGCACATGGGAGTAATTTAGTTGGGAAATGATCTGTCTGGGATACGGTCTTCACGCCGGCACGTGTGAGTAATTTAGTTGGGAAATGGTCTGTCTGGGATACGGTCTTCACGCCGGCACGTGTGAGTAATTTGGTTGGGAAATGATCTGTCTGGGATACGGTCTTCACGCCGGCACGTGAGAGTAATTTAGTTGGGAAATGGTCTGTCTGGGATATGGTCCTCACGCCGGCACATGGGAGTAATTTAGTTGGGAAATGGTCTGTCTGGGATATGGATCTCAAGCCGGCACATGGGAGTAATTTAGTTGGGAAATGATCTGTCTGGGATACGGTCTTCACGCCGGCACGTGTGAGTAATTTAGTTGGGAAATGGTCTGTCTGGGATACGGTCTTCACGCCGGCACGTGTGAGTAATTTAGTTGGGAAATGATCTGTCTGGGATACGGTCTTCACGCCGGCACGTGTGAGTAATTTAGTTGGGAAATGGTCTGTCTGGGATATGGTCCTCACGCCGGCACATGGGAGTAATTTAGTTGGGAAATGGTCTGTCGGGGATATGGATCTCACGCCGGCACATGGGAGTAATTTAGTTGGGAAATGATCTGTCTGGGATACGGTCTTCACGCCGGCACATGGGAGTAATTTATTTGGGAAATGGTCTGTCTGGGATATGGATCTCAAGCCGGCACATGGGAGTAATTTAGTTGGGAAATGATCTGTCTGGGATACGGTCTTCACGCCGGCACGTGTGAGTAATTTAGTTGGGAAATGGTCTGTCTGGGATATGGTCCTCACGCCGGCACATGGGAGTAATTTAGTTCGGAAATGGTCTGTCTGGGATATGGTCCTCACGCCGGCACATGGGAGTAATTTAGTTCGGAAATGGTCTGTCTGGGATAAGGTCCTCACGCCGGCACGTGGGAGTAATTTAGTTGGGAAATGGTCTGTCTGGGATATGGTCCTCACGCCGGCACATGGGAGTAATTTAGTTGGGAAATGGTCTGTCTGGGATAAGGTCCTCACGCCGGCACGTGGGAGTAATTTAGTTCGGAAATGGTCTGTCTGGGATAAGGTCCTCACGCCGGCACATGGGAGTAATTTAGTTCGGAAATGGTCTGTCTGGGATAAGGTCCTCACGCCGGCACGTGGGAGTAATTTAGTTGGGAAATGGTCTGTCTGGGATATGGTCCTCATGCCGGCACACGGGAGTAATTTAGTTGGGAAATGGTCTGTCTGTGATATGGTCCTCACGCCGGCACGTAGGAGTAATTTAGTTGGGAAATGGTCTGTCTGGGATACGGTCCTCACGCCGGCACATGGGAGTAATTTAGTTGGGAAATGCTCTGTCTGGGATATGGTCCTCACGCCGGCACATGGGAGTAATTTAGTTGGGAAATTGTCTGTCTGGGATACGGTCCTCACGCCGGCACGTGGGAGTAATTTAGTTGGGAAATTGTCTGTCTTGGATATGGTCCTAACGCCGGCACATGGGAGTAATTTAGTTGGGAAATGGTCTGTCTGGGATATGGTCTTCACGCCGGCACGTAGGAGTAATTTAGTTGGGAAATGGTCTGTCTGGGATATGGTCCTCACGCCGGCACGTGGGAGTAATTTAGTTGGGAAATGCTCTGTCTGGGATACGGTCCTCACTCCGGCACATGGGAGTAATTTAGTTTGGAAATGGTCTGTCTGGGATACGGTCCTCACGCCGGCACGTGGGAGTAATTTAGTTGGGAAATGGTCTGTCTGGGATATGGTCCTCACTCCGGCACATGGGAGTAATTTAGTTGGGAAATGGTCTGTCTGGGATATGGTCCTCACGCCGGCACATGGGAGTAATTTAGTTGGGAAATGGTCTGTCTGGGATATGGTCCTCACGCCGGCACGTGGGAGTAATTTAGTTGGGAAATGGTCTGTCTGGGATATGGTCCTCACTCCGGCACGTGGGAGTAATTTAGTTGGGAAATGGTATGCCTGGGATATGGTCCTCACGCTGGCACATGGGAGTAATTTAGTTGGGAAATGGTCTGTCTGGGATATGGTCCTCAAACCGGCACATGGGAGTAATTTAGTTGGAAAATGATCTGTCTGGGATATGGTCCTCACGCCGGCACATGGGAGTAATTTAGTTGGGAAATGTTCTGTCTGGGATACGGTCCTCACGCCGGCACGTGGGAGTAATTTAGTTGGGAAATGGTCTGTCTGTGATATGGTCCTCACGCTGGCACATGGGAGTAATTTAGTTGGGAAATGGTCTGTCTGGGATACGGTCCTCACGCCGGCACATGGGAGTAATTTAGTTGGGAAATGGTCTGTCTGGGATATGGTCCTCACGCCGGCACATGGGAGTAATTTAGTTGGGAAATTGTCTGTCTGGGATATGGTCCTCACGCCGGCACATGGGAGTAATTTAGTTGGGAAATGGTCTGTCTGGGATATGGTCCTCACGCCGTCACATGGGAGTAATTTAGTTGGGAAATGGTCTGTAGGGGATATGGTCCTCACGCCGGCACATGGGAGTAATTTATTTGGGAAATGGTCTGTCTGGGATATGGATCTCATGCCGGCACATGGGAGTAATTTAGTTGGGAAATGATCTGTCTGGGATACGGTCTTCACGCCGGCACGTGGGAGTAATTTAGTTGGGAAATGGTCTGTCTGGGATATGGTCCTCACGCCGGCACGTGGGAGTAATTTAGTTGGGAAATGGTCTGTCTGGGATATGGTCCTCACGCCGGCACGTGGGAGTAATTTAGTTGGGAAATGGTCTGTCTGGGATATGGTCCTCACTCCGGCACACGGGAGTAATTTAGTTGGGAAATGGTCTGTCTGGGATATGGTGCTCACGCCGGCACGTGGGAGTAATTTAGTTGGGAAATGGTCTGTCTGGGATATGGTCCTCACGCCGGCACATGGGAGTAGTTTAGTTGGGAAATGGTCTGTCTGTGATACGGTCCTCACTCCGGCACATGGGAGTAATTTAGTTGGGAAATGGTCTGTCTGTGATACGGTTCTCACTCCGGCACGTGGGAGTAATTTATTTGGGAAATGGTCTGTCTGGGATACGGTCCTCACTCCGGCACGTGGGAGTAATTTAGTTGGGAAATGGTCTGTCTGGGATACGGTCCTCACGCCGGCACGTGGGAGTAATTTAGTTGGGAAATGGTCTGTCTGGGATATGGTCCTCACGCCGGCACGTAGGAGTAATTTAGTTGGGAAATGGTCTGTCTGGGATATGGTCCTCACGCCGGCACGTGGGAGTAATTTAGTTGGGAAATGCTCTGTCTGGGATACGGTCCTCACTCCGGCACATGGGAGTAATTTAGTTTGGAAATGGTCTGTCTGGGATATGGTCCTCACGCCGGCACGTGGGAGTAATTTAGCTGGGAAATGCTCTGTCTGGGATATGGTCCTCACGCCGGCACATGGGAGTAATTTAGTTGGGAAATGGTCTGTCTGGGATATGGTCCTCACGCCGGCACGTGGGAGTAATTTAGTTGGGAAATGCTCTGTCTTGGATACGGTCCTCACTCCGGCACATGGGAGTAATTTAGTTTGGAAATGGTCTGTCTGGGATACGGTCCTCACGCCGGCACGTGGGAGTAATTTAGTTGGGAAATGGTCTGTCTGGGATATGTTCCTCACTCCGGCACATGGGAGTAATTTATTTGGGAAATGGTCTGTCTGGGATATGGTCCTCACGCCGGCACATGGGAGTAATTTAGTTGGGAAATGGTCTGTCTGGGATATGGTCCTCACGCCGGCACGTGGGAGTAATTTAGTTGGGAAATGGTCTGTCTGGGATATGGTCCTCACTCCGGCACGTGGGAGTAATTTAGTTGGGAAATGGTCTTTCTGGGATATGGTCCTCACGCTGGCACATGGGAGTAATTTAGTTGGGAAATGGTCTGTCTGGGATATGGTCCTCAATCCGGCACATGGGAGTAATTTAGTTGGAAAATGATCTGTCTGGGATATGGTCCTCACGCCGGCACATGGGAGTAATTTAGTTGGGAAATGTTCTGTCTGGGATACGGTCCTCACGCCGGCACGTGGGAGTAATTTAGTTGGGAAATGGTCTGTCTGTGATATGGTCCTCACGCTGGCACATGGGAGTAATTTAGTTGGGAAATGGTCTGTCTGGGATACGGTCCTCACGCCGGCACATGGGAGTAATTTTGTTGGGAAATGGTCTGTCTGGGATATGGTCCTCACGCCGGCACATGGGAGTAATTTAGTTGGGAAATGGTCTGTCTGGGATATGGTCCTCACGCCGGCACATGGGAGTAATTTAGTTGGGAAATTGTCTGTCTGGGATATGGTCCTCACGCCGGCACATGGGAGTAATTTAGTTGGGAAATGGTCTGTCTGTGATATGGTCCTCACGCCGGCACATGGGAGTAATTTATTTGGGAAATGGTCTGTCGGGGATATGGTCCTCACGCCGGCACATGGGAGTAATTTAGTTGGGAAATGGTCTGTCTGGGATATGGATCTCAAGCCGGCACATGGGAGTAATTTAGTTGGGAAATGATCTGTCTGGGATACGGTCTTCACGCCGGCACGTGTGAGTAATTTAGTTGGGAAATGGTCTGTCTGGGATACGGTCTTCACGCCGGCACGTGTGAGTAATTTAGTTGGGAAATGATCTGTCTGGGATACGGTCTTCACGCCGGCACGTGTGAGTAATTTAGTTGGGAAATGGTCTGTCTGGGATATGGTCCTCACGCCGGCACATGGGAGTAATTTAGTTGGGAAATGGTCTGTCGGGGATATGGATCTCACGCCGGCACATGGGAGTAATTTAGTTGGGAAATGATCTGTCTGGGATACGGTCTTCACGCCGGCACATGGGAGTAATTTATTTGGGAAATGGTCTGTCTGGGATATGGATCTCAAGCCGGCACATGGGAGTAATTTAGTTGGGAAATGATCTGTCTGGGATACGGTCTTCACGCCGGCACGTGTGAGTAATTTAGTTGGGAAATGGTCTGTCTGGGATATGGTCCTCACGCCGGCACATGGGAGTAATTTAGTTCGGAAATGGTCTGTCTGGGATATGGTCCTCACGCCGGCACATGGGAGTAATTTAGTTCGGAAATGGTCTGTCTGGGATAAGGTCCTCACGCCGGCACGTGGGAGTAATTTAGTTGGGAAATGGTCTGTCTGGGATATGGTCCTCACGCCGGCACATGGGAGTAATTTAGTTGGGAAATGGTCTGTCTGGGATAAGGTCCTCACGCCGGCACGTGGGAGTAATTTAGTTCGGAAATGGTCTGTCTGGGATAAGGTCCTCACGCCGGCACATGGGAGTAATTTAGTTCGGAAATGGTCTGTCTGGGATAAGGTCCTCACGCCGGCACGTGGGAGTAATTTAGTTGGGAAATGGTCTGTCTGGGATATGGTCCTCATGCCGGCACACGGGAGTAATTTAGTTGGGAAATGGTCTGTCTGTGATATGGTCCTCACGCCGGCACGTAGGAGTAATTTAGTTGGGAAATGGTCTGTCTGGGATACGGTCCTCACGCCGGCACATGGGAGTAATTTAGTTGGGAAATGCTCTGTCTGGGATACGGTCCTCACTCCGGCACATGGGAGTAATTTAGTTGGGAAATTGTCTGTCTGGGATATGGTCCTAACGCCGGCACATGGGAGTAATTTAGTTGGGAAATGGTCTGTCTGGGATATGGTCCTCACGCCGGCACATGGGAGTAATTTAGTTGGGAAATTGTCTGTCTGGGATACGGTCCTCACGCCGGCACGTGGGAGTAATTTAGTTGGGAAATTGTCTGTCTGGGATACGGTCCTCACTCCGGCACGTGGGAGTAATTTAGTTGGGAAATGGTCTGTCTGGGATACGGTCCTCACGCCGGCACGTGGGAGTAATTTAGTTGGGAAATGGTCTGTCTGGGATATGGTCCTCACGCCGGCACGTAGGAGTAATTTAGTTGGGAAATGGTCTGTCTGGGATATGGTCCTCACGCCGGCACGTGGGAGTAATTTAGTTGGGAAATGCTCTGTCTGGGATACGGTCCTCACTCCGGCACATGGGAGTAATTTAGTTTGGAAATGGTCTGTCTGGGATATGGTCCTCACGCCGGCACGTGGGAGTAATTTAGCTGGGAAATGCTCTGTCTGGGATATGGTCCTCACGCCGGCACATGGGAGTAATTTAGTTGGGAAATGGTCTGTCTGGGATATGGTCCTCACGCCGGCACGTGGGAGTAATTTAGTTGGGAAATGCTCTGTCTTGGATACGGTCCTCACTCCGGCACATGGGAGTAATTTAGTTTGGAAATGGTCTGTCTGGGATACGGTCCTCACGCCGGCACGTGGGAGTAATTTAGTTGGGAAATGGTCTGTCTGGGATATGTTCCTCACTCCGGCACATGGGAGTAATTTATTTGGGAAATGGTCTGTCTGGGATATGGTCCTCACGCCGGCACATGGGAGTAATTTAGTTGGGAAATGGTCTGTCTGGGATATGGTCCTCACGCCGGCACGTGGGAGTAATTTAGTTGGGAAATGGTCTGTCTGGGATATGGTCCTCACTCCGGCACGTGGGAGTAATTTAGTTGGGAAATGGTCTTTCTGGGATATGGTCCTCACGCTGGCACATGGGAGTAATTTAGTTGGGAAATGGTCTGTCTGGGATATGGTCCTCAAACCGGCACATGGGAGTAATTTAGTTGGAAAATGATCTGTCTGGGATATGGTCCTCACGCCGGCACATGGGAGTAATTTAGTTGGGAAATGTTCTGTCTGGGATACGGTCCTCACGCCGGCACGTGGGAGTAATTTAGTTGGGAAATGGTCTGTCTGTGATATGGTCCTCACGCTGGCACATGGGAGTAATTTAGTTGGGAAATGGTCTGTCTGGGATACGGTCCTCACGCCGGCACATGGGAGTAATTTAGTTGGGAAATGGTCTGTCTGGGATATGGTCCTGACGCCGGCACATGGGAGTAATTTAGTTGGGAAATGGTCTGTCTGGGATATGGTCCTCACGCCGGCACATGGGAGTAATTTAGTTGGGAAATTGTCTGTCTGGGATATGGTCCTCACGCCGGCACATGGGAGTAATTTAGTTGGGAAATGGTCTGTCTGTGATATGGTCCTCACGCCGGCACATGGGAGTAATTTATTTGGGAAATGGTCTGTCGGGGATATGGTCCTCACGCCGGCACATGGGAGTAATTTAGTTGGGAAATGGTCTGTCTGGGATATGGATCTCAAGCCGGCACATGGGAGTAATTTAGTTGGGAAATGATCTGTCTGGGATACGGTCTTCACGCCGGCACGTGTGAGTAATTTAGTTGGGAAATGGTCTGTCTGGGATACGGTCTTCACGCCGGCACGTGTGAGTAATTTAGTTGGGAAATGATCTGTCTGGGATACGGTCTTCACGCCGGCACGTGTGAGTAATTTAGTTGGGAAATGGTCTGTCTGGGATATGGTCCTCACGCCGGCACATGGGAGTAATTTAGTTGGGAAATGGTCTGTCGGGGATATGGATCTCACGCCGGCACATGGGAGTAATTTAGTTGGGAAATGATCTGTCTGGGATACGGTCTTCACGCCGGCACATGGGAGTAATTTATTTGGGAAATGGTCTGTCTGGGATATGGATCTCAAGCCGGCACATGGGAGTAATTTAGTTGGGAAATGATCTGTCTGGGATACGGTCTTCACGCCGGCACGTGTGAGTAATTTAGTTGGGAAATGGTCTGTCTGGGATATGGTCCTCACGCCGGCACATGGGAGTAATTTAGTTCGGAAATGGTCTGTCTGGGATATGGTCCTCACGCCGGCACATGGGAGTAATTTAGTTCGGAAATGGTCTGTCTGGGATAAGGTCCTCACGCCGGCACGTGGGAGTAATTTAGTTGGGAAATGGTCTGTCTGGGATATGGTCCTCACGCCGGCACATGGGAGTAATTTAGTTGGGAAATGGTCTGTCTGGGATAAGGTCCTCACGCCGGCACGTGGGAGTAATTTAGTTCGGAAATGGTCTGTCTGGGATAAGGTCCTCACGCCGGCACATGGGAGTAATTTAGTTCGGAAATGGTCTGTCTGGGATAAGGTCCTCACGCCGGCACGTGGGAGTAATTTAGTTGGGAAATGGTCTGTCTGGGATATGGTCCTCATGCCGGCACACGGGAGTAATTTAGTTGGGAAATGGTCTGTCTGTGATATGGTCCTCACGCCGGCACGTAGGAGTAATTTAGTTGGGAAATGGTCTGTCTGGGATACGGTCCTCACGCCGGCACATGGGAGTAATTTAGTTGGGAAATGCTCTGTCTGGGATACGGTCCTCACTCCGGCACATGGGAGTAATTTAGTTGGGAAATTGTCTGTCTGGGATATGGTCCTAACGCCGGCACATGGGAGTAATTTAGTTGGGAAATGGTCTGTCTGGGATATGGTCCTCACGCCGGCACATGGGAGTAATTTAGTTGGGAAATTGTCTGTCTGGGATACGGTCCTCACGCCGGCACGTGGGAGTAATTTAGTTGGGAAATTGTCTGTCTTGGATATGGTCCTAACGCCGGCACATGGGAGTAATTTAGTTGGGAAATGGTCTGTCTGGGATATGGTCTTCACGCCGGCACGTAGGAGTAATTTAGTTGGGAAATGGTCTGTCTGGGATATGGTCCTCACGCCGGCACGTGGGAGTAATTTAGTTGGGAAATGCTCTGTCTGGGATACGGTCCTCACTCCGGCACATGGGAGTAATTTAGTTTGGAAATGGTCTGTCTGGGATATGGTCCTCACGCCGGCACGTGGGAGTAATTTAGTTGGGAAATGCTCTGTCTTGGATACGGTCCTCACTCCGGCACATGGGAGTAATTTAGTTTGGAAATGGTCTGTCTGGGATACGGTCATCACGCCGGCACGTGGGAGTAATTTAGTTGGGAAATGGTCTGTCTGGGATATGTTCCTCACTCCGGCACATGGGAGTAATTTATTTGGGAAATGGTCTGTCTGAGATATGGTCCTCACGCCGGCACATGGGAGTAATTTAGTTGGGAAATGGTCTGTCTGGGATATGGTCCTCACGCCGGCACGTGGGAGTAATTTAGTTGGGAAATGGTCTGTCTGGGATATGGTCCTCACTCCGGCACGAGGGAGTAATTTAGTTGGGAAATGGTCTTTCTGGGATATGGTCCTCACGCTGGCACATGGGAGTAATTTAGTTGGGAAATGGTCTGTCTGGGATATGGTCCTCAAACCGGCACATGGGAGTAATTTAGTTGGAAAATGATCTGTCTGGGATATGGTCCTCACGCCGGCACATGGGAGTAATTTAGTTGGGAAATGTTCTGTCTGGGATACGGTCCTCACGCCGGCACGTGGGAGTAATTTAGTTGGGAAATGGTCTGTCTGTGATATGGTCCTCACGCTGGCACATGGGAGTAATTTAGTTGGGAAATGGTCTGTCTGGGATACGGTCCTCACGCCGGCACATGGGAGTAATTTAGTTGGGAAATGGTCTGTCTGGGATATGGTCCTCACGCCGGCACATGGGAGTAATTTAGTTGGGAAATGGTCTGTCTGGGATATGGTCCTCACGCCGGCACATGGGAGTAATTTAGTTGGGAAATTGTCTGTCTGGGATATGGTCCTCACGCCGGCACATGGGAGTAATTTAGTTGGGAAATGGTCTGTCTGTGATATGGTCCTCACGCCGGCACATGGGAGTAATTTATTTGGGAAATGGTCTGTCGGGGATATGGTCCTCACGCCGGCACATGGGAGTAATTTAGTTGGGAAATGGTCTGTCTGGGATATGGATCTCAAGCCGGCACATGGGAGTAATTTAGTTGGGAAATGATCTGTCCGGGATACGGTCTTCACGCCGGCACGTGTGAGTAATTTAGTTGGGAAATGGTCTGTCTGGGATACGGTCTTCACGCCGGCACGTGTGAGTAATTTAGTTGGGAAATGATCTGTCTGGGATACGGTCTTCACGCCGGCACGTGTGAGTAATTTAGTTGGGAAATGGTCTGTCTGGGATATGGTCCTCACGCCGGCACATGGGAGTAATTTAGTTCGGAAATGGTCTGTCGGGGATATGGATCTCACGCCGGCACATGGGAGTAATTTAGTTGGGAAATGATCTGTCTGGGATACGGTCTTCACGCCGGCACATGGGAGTAATTTATTTGGGAAATGGTCTGTCTGGGATATGGATCTCAAGCCGGCACATGGGAGTAATTTAGTTGGGAAATGATCTGTCTGGGATACGGTCTTCACGCCGGCACGTGTGAGTAATTTAGTTGGGAAATGGTCTGTCTGGGATATGGTCCTCACGCCGGCACATGGGAGTAATTTAGTTCGGAAATGGTCTGTCTGGGATATGGTCCTCACGCCGGCACATGGGAGTAATTTAGTTCGGAAATGGTCTGTCTGGGATAAGGTCCTCACGCCGGCACGTGGGAGTAATTTAGTTGGGAAATGGTCTGTCTGGGATATGGTCCTCACGCCGGCACATGGGAGTAATTTAGTTGGGAAATGGTCTGTCTGGGATAAGGTCCTCACGCCGGCACGTGGGAGTAATTTAGTTCGGAAATGGTCTGTCTGGGATAAGGTCCTCACGCCGGCACATGGGAGTAATTTAGTTCGGAAATGGTCTGTCTGGGATAAGGTCCTCACGCCGGCACGTGGGAGTAATTTAGTTGGGAAATGGTCTGTCTGGGATATGGTCCTCATGCCGGCACACGGGAGTAATTTAGTTGGGAAATGGTCTGTCTGTGATATGGTCCTCACGCCGGCACGTAGGAGTAATTTAGTTGGGAAATGGTCTGTCTGGGATACGGTCCTCACGCCGGCACATGGGAGTAATTTAGTTGGGAAATGCTCTGTCTGGGATACGGTCCTCACTCCGGCACATGGGAGTAATTTAGTTGGGAAATTGTCTGTCTGGGATATGGTCCTAACGCCGGCACATGGGAGTAATTTAGTTGGGAAATGGTCTGTCTGGGATATGGTCCTCACGCCGGCACATGGGAGTAATTTAGTTGGGAAATTGTCTGTCTGGGATACGGTCCTCACGCCGGCACGTGGGAGTAATTTAGTTGGGAAATTGTCTGTCTTGGATATGGTCCTAACGCCGGCACATGGGAGTAATTTAGTTGGGAAATGGTCTGTCTGGGATATGGTCTTCACGCCGGCACGTAGGAGTAATTTAGTTGGGAAATGGTCTGTCTGGGATATGGTCCTCACGCCGGCACGTGGGAGTAATTTAGTTGGGAAATGCTCTGTCTGGGATACGGTCCTCACTCCGGCACATGGGAGTAATTTAGTTTGGAAATGGTCTGTCTGGGATACGGTCCTCACGCCGGCACGTGGGAGTAATTTAGTTGGGAAATGGTCTGTCTGGGATATGGTCCTCACTCCGGCACATGGGAGTAATTTAGTTGGGAAATGGTCTGTCTGGGATATGGTCCTCACGCCGGCACATGGGAGTAATTTAGTTGGGAAATGGTCTGTCTGGGATATGGTCCTCACGCCGGCACGTGGGAGTAATTTAGTTGGGAAATGGTCTGTCTGGGATATGGTCCTCACTCCGGCACGTGGGAGTAATTTAGTTGGGAAATGGTATGCCTGGGATATGGTCCTCACGCTGGCACATGGGAGTAATTTAGTTGGGAAATGGTCTGTCTGGGATATGGTCCTCAAACCGGCACATGGGAGTAATTTAGTTGGAAAATGATCTGTCTGGGATATGGTCCTCACGCCGGCACATGGGAGTAATTTAGTTGGGAAATGTTCTGTCTGGGATACGGTCCTCACGCCGGCACGTGGGAGTAATTTAGTTGGGAAATGGTCTGTCTGTGATATGGTCCTCACGCTGGCACATGGGAGTAATTTAGTTGGGAAATGGTCTGTCTGGGATACGGTCCTCACGCCGGCACATGGGAGTAATTTAGTTGGGAAATGGTCTGTCTGGGATATGGTCCTCACGCCGGCACATGGGAGTAATTTAGTTTTGAAATGGTCTGTCTGTGATATGGTCCTCACGCCGGCACATGGGAGTAATTTAGTTGGGAAATTGTCTGTCTGGGATATGGTCCTCACGCCGGCACATGGGAGTAATTTAGTTGGGAAATGGTCTGTCTGGGATATGGTCCTCACGCCGGCACATGGGAGTAATTTAGTTGGGAAATGGTCTGTCGGGGATATGGTCCTCACGCCGGCACATGGGAGTAATTTATTTGGGAAATGGTCTGTCTGGGATATGGATTTCATGCCGGCACATGGGAGTAATTTAGTTGGGAAATGATCTGTCTGGGATACGGTCTTCACGCCGGCACGTGGGAGTAATTTAGTTGGGAAATGGTCTGTCTGGGATATGGTCCTCACGCCGGCACGTGGGAGTAATTTAGTTGGGAAATGGTCTGTCTGGGATATGGTCCTCACGCCGGCACGTGGGAGTAATTTAGTTGGGAAATGGTCTGTCTGGGATATGGTCCTCACTCCGGCACACGGGAGTAATTTAGTTGGGAAATGGTCTGTCTGGGATATGGTGCTCACGCCGGCACGTGGGAGTAATTTAGTTGGGAAATGGTCTGTCTGGGATATGGTCCTCACGCCGGCACATGGGAGTAGTTTAGTTGGGAAATGGTCTGTCTGTGATACGGTCCTCACTCCGGCACATGGGAGTAATTTAGTTGGGAAATGGTCTGTCTGTGATACGGTTCTCACTCCGGCACGTGGGAGTAATTTATTTGGGAAATGGTCTGTCTGGGATACGGTCCTCACTCCGGCACGTGGGAGTAATTTAGTTGGGAAATGGTCTGTCTGGGATACGGTCCTCACGCCGGCACGTGGGAGTAATTTAGTTGGGAAATGGTCTGTCTGGGATATGGTCCTCACGCCGGCACGTAGGAGTAATTTAGTTGGGAAATGGTCTGTCTGGGATATGGTCCTCACGCCGGCACGTGGGAGTAATTTAGTTGGGAAATGCTCTGTCTGGGATACGGTCCTCACTCCGGCACATGGGAGTAATTTAGTTTGGAAATGGTCTGTCTGGGATATGGTCCTCACGCCGGCACGTGGGAGTAATTTAGCTGGGAAATGCTCTGTCTGGGATATGGTCCTCACGCCGGCACATGGGAGTAATTTAGTTGGGAAATGGTCTGTCTGGGATATGGTCCTCACGCCGGCACGTGGGAGTAATTTAGTTGGGAAATGCTCTGTCTTGGATACGGTCCTCACTCCGGCACATGGGAGTAATTTAGTTTGGAAATGGTCTGTCTGGGATACGGTCCTCACGCCGGCACGTGGGAGTAATTTAGTTGGGAAATGGTCTGTCTGGGATATGTTCCTCACTCCGGCACATGGGAGTAATTTATTTGGGAAATGGTCTGTCTGGGATATGGTCCTCACGCCGGCACATGGGAGTAATTTAGTTGGGAAATGGTCTGTCTGGGATATGGTCCTCACGCCGGCACGTGGGAGTAATTTAGTTGGGAAATGTTCTGTCTGGGATATGGTCCTCACTCCGGCACGTGGGAGTAATTTAGTTGGGAAATGGTCTTTCTGGGATATGGTCCTCACGCTGGCACATGGGAGTAATTTAGTTGGGAAATGGTCTGTCTGGGATATGGTCCTCAAACCGGCACATGGGAGTAATTTAGTTGGAAAATGATCTGTCTGGGATATGGTCCTCACGCCGGCACATGGGAGTAATTTAGTTGGGAAATGTTCTGTCTGGGATACGGTCCTCACGCCGGCACGTGGGAGTAATTTAGTTGGGAAATGGTCTGTCTGTGATATGGTCCTCACGCTGGCACATGGGAGTAATTTAGTTGGGAAATGGTCTGTCTGGGATACGGTCCTCACGCCGGCACATGGGAGTAATTTAGTTGGGAAATGGTCTGTCTGGGATATGGTCCTCACGCCGGCACATGGGAGTAATTTAGTTGGGAAATGGTCTGTCTGGGATATGGTCCTCACGCGGGCACATGGGAGTAATTTAGTTGGGAAATTGTCTGTCTGGGATATGGTCCTCACGCCGGCACATGGGAGTAATTTAGTTGGGAAATGGTCTGTCTGTGATATGGTCCTCACGCCGGCACATGGGAGTAATTTATTTGGGAAATGGTCTGTCGGGGATATGGTCCTCACGCCGGCACATGGGAGTAATTTAGTTGGGAAATGGTCTGTCTGGGATATGGATCTCACGCCGGCACATGGGAGTAATTTAGTTGGGAAATGATCTGTCTGGGATACGGTCTTCACGCCGGCACATGGGAGTAATTTATTTGGGAAATGGTCTGTCTGGGATATGGATCTGATGCCGGAACATGGGAGTAATTTAGTTGGGAAATGATCTGTCTGGGATACGGTCTTCACGCCGGCACGTGGGAGTAATTTAGTTGGGAAATGGTCTGTCTGGGATATGGTCCTCACGCCGTCACACGGGAGTAATTTAGTTGGGAAATGGTCTGTCTGGGATATGGTCCTCACGCCGGCACGTGGGAGTAATTTAGTTGGGAAATGGTCTGTCTGGGATATGGTCCTCACGCCGGCACGTGGGAGTAATTTAGTTGGGAAATGGTCTGTCTGGGATATGGTCCTCACTCCGGCACACGGGAGTAATTTAGTTGGGAAATGGTCTGTCTGGGATATGGTGCTCACGCCGGCACGTGGGAGTAATTTAGTTGGGAAATGGTCTGTCTGGGATATGGTCCTCACGCCGGCACATGGGAGTAATTTAGTTGGGAAATGGTCTGTCTGTGATACGGTCCTCACTCCGGCACATGGGAGTAATTTAGTTGGGAAATGGTCTGTCTGTGATACGGTTCTCACTCCGGCACGTGGGAGTAATTTATTTGGGAAATGGTCTGTCTGGGATACGGTCCTCACTCCGGCACGTGGGAGTAATTTAGTTGGGAAATGGTCTGTCTGGGATACGGTCCTCACGCCGGCACGTGGGAGTAATTTAGTTGGGAAATGGTCTGTCTGGGATATGGTCCTCACGCCGGCACGTAGGAGTAATTTAGTTGAGAAATGGTCTGTCTGGGATATGGTCCTCACGCCGGCACGTGGGAGTAATTTAGTTGGGAAATGCTCTGTCTGGGATACGGTCCTCACTCCGGCACATGGGAGTAATTTAGTTTGGAAATGGTCTGTCTGGGATATGGTCCTCACGCCGGCACGTGGGAGTAATTTAGCTGGGAAATGCTCTGTCTGGGATATGGTCCTCACGCCGGCACATGGGAGTAATTTAGTTGGGAAATGGTCTGTCTGGGATACGGTCCTCACGCCGGCACACGGGAGTAATTTAGTTGGGAAATGGTCTGTCTGGGATATGGTCCTCACGCCGGCTCATTGGGAGTAATTTAGTTGGGAAATGGTCTGTCTGGGATATGGTCCTCACGCCGGCACATGGGAGTAATTTAGTTGGGAAATTGTCTGTCTGGGATATGGTCCTCACTCCGGCACGTGGGAGTAATTTAGTTGGGAAATGATCTGTCTGGGATACGGTCTTCACGCCGGCACGTGTGAGTAATTTAGTTGGGAAATGGTCTGTCTGGGATACGGTCTTCACGCCGGCACGTGTGAGTAATTTAGTTGGGAAATGATCTGTCTGGGATACGGTCTTCACGCCGGCACGTGTGAGTAATTTAGTTGGGAAATGGTCTGTCTGGGATATGGTCCTCACGCCGGCACATGGGAGTAATTTAGTTGGGAAATGGTCTGTCGGGGATATGGATCTCACGCCGGCACATGGGAGTAATTTAGTTGGGAAATGATCTGTCTGGGATACGGTCTTCACGCCGGCACATGGGAGTAATTTATTTGGGAAATGGTCTGTCTGGGATATGGATCTCAAGCCGGCACATGGGAGTAATTTAGTTGGGAAATGATCTGTCTGGGATACGGTCTTCACGCCGGCACGTGTGAGTAATTTAGTTGGGAAATGGTCTGTCTGGGATATGGTCCTCACGCCGGCACATGGGAGTAATTTAGTTCGGAAATGGTCTGTCTGGGATATGGTCCTCACGCCGGCACATGGGAGTAATTTAGTTCGGAAATGGTCTGTCTGGGATAAGGTCCTCACGCCGGCACGTGGGAGTAATTTAGTTGGGAAATGGTCTGTCTGGGATATGGTCCTCACGCCGGCACATGGGAGTAATTTAGTTGGGAAATGTTCTGTCTGGGATAAGGTCCTCACGCCGGCACGTGGGAGTAATTTAGTTCGGAAATGGTCTGTCTGGGATAAGGTCCTCACGCCGGCACATGGGAGTAATTTAGTTCGGAAATGGTCTGTCTGGGATAAGGTCCTCACGCCGGCACGTGGGAGTAATTTAGTTGGGAAATGGTCTGTCTGGGATATGGTCCTCATGCCGGCACACGGGAGTAATTTAGTTGGGAAATGGTCTGTCTGTGATATGGTCCTCACGCCGGCACGTAGGAGTAATTTAGTTGGGAAATGGTCTGTCTGGGATACGGTCCTCACGCCGGCACATGGGAGTAATTTAGTTGGGAAATGCTCTGTCTGGGATACGGTCCTCACTCCGGCACATGGGAGTAATTTAGTTGGGAAATTGTCTGTCTGGGATATGGTCCTAACGCCGGCACATGGGAGTAATTTAGTTGGGAAATGGTTGTCTGGGATATGGTCCTCACGCCGGCACATGGGAGTAATTTAGTTGGGAAATTGTCTGTCTGGGATACGGTCCTCACGCCGGCACGTGGGAGTAATTTAGTTGGGAAATTGTCTGTCTTGGATATGGTCCTAACGCCGGCACATGGGAGTAATTTAGTTGGGAAATGGTCTGTCTGGGATATGGTCTTCACGCCGGCACGTAGGAGTAATTTAGTTGGGAAATGGTCTGTCTGGGATATGGTCCTCACGCCGGCACGTGGGAGTAATTTAGTTGGGAAATGCTCTGTCTGGGATACGGTCCTCACTCCGGCACATGGGAGTAATTTAGTTTGGAAATGGTCTGTCTGGGATACGGTCCTCACGCCGGCACGTGGGAGTAATTTAGTTGGGAAATGGTTCTGTCTGGGATATGGTCCTCACTCCGGCACATGGGAGTAATTTAGTTGGGAAATGGTCTGTCTGGGATATGGTCCTCACGCCGGCACATGGGAGTAATTTAGTTGGGAAATGGTCTGTCTGGATATGGTCCTCACGCCGGCACGTGGGAGTAATTTAGTTGGGAAATGGTCTGTCTGGGATATGGTCCTCACTCCGGCACGTGGGAGTAATTTAGTTGGGAAATGGTATGCCTGGGATATGGTCCTCACGCTGGCACATGGGAGTAATTTAGTGGGAAATGGTCTGTCTGGGATATGGTCCTCACGCCGGCACATGGGAGTAATTTAGTTGGGAAATGTTCTGTCTGGGATACGGTCCTCACGCCGGCACGTGGGAGTAATTTAGTTGGGAAATGGTCAGTCTGTGATATGGTCCTCACGCTGGCACATGGGAGTAATTTAGTTGGGAAATGGTCTGTCTGGGATACGGTCCTCACGCCGGCACATGGGAGTAATTTAGTTGGGAAATGGTCTGTCTGGGATATGGTCCTCACGCCGGCACATGGGAGTAATTTAGTTGGGAAATGGTCTGTCTGGGATATGGTCCTCACGCCGGCACATGGGAGTAATTTAGTTGGGAAATGGTCTGTCGGGGATATGGTCCTCACGCCGGCACATGGGAGTAATTTATTTGGGAAATGGTCTGTCTGGGATATGGATCTCATGCCGGCACATGGGAGTAATTTAGTTGGGAAATGATCTGTCTGGGATACGGTCTTCACGCCGGCACGTGGGAGTAATTTAGTTGGGAAATGGTCTGTCTGGGATATGGTCCTCACGCCGGCACGTGGGAGTAATTTAGTTGGGAAATGGTCCTGTCTGGGATATGGTCCTCACGCCGGCACGTGGGAGTAATTTAGTTGGAAATGGTCTGTCTGGGATATGGTCCTCACTCCGGCACACGGGAGTAATTTAGTTGGGAAATGGTCTGTCTGGGATATGGTGCTCACGCCGGCACGTGGGAGTAATTTAGTTGGGAAATGGTCTGTCTGGGATATGGTCCTCACGCCGGCACATGGGAGTAGTTTAGTTGGGAAATGGTCTGTCTGTGATACGGTCCTCACTCCGGCACATGGGAGTAATTTAGTTGGGAAATGGTCTGTCTGTGATACGGTTCTCACTCCGGCACGTGGGAGTAATTTATTTGGGAAATGGTCTGTCTGGGATACGGTCCTCACTCCGGCACGTGGGAGTAATTTAGTTGGGAAATGGTCTGTCTGGGATACGGTCCTCACGCGGCACGTGGGAGTAATTTAGTTGGGAAATGGTCTGTCTGGGATATGGTCCTCACGCCGGCACGTAGGAGTAATTTAGTTGGGAAATGGTCTGTCTGGGATATGGTCCTCACGCCGGCACGTGGGAGTAATTTAGTTGGGAAATGCTCTGTCTGGGATACGGTCCTCACTCCGGCACATGGGAGTAATTTAGTTTGGAAATGGTCTGTCTGGGATATGGTCCTCACGCCGGCACGTGAGAGTAATTTAGCTGGGAAAATGCTCTGTCTGGGATATGGTCCTCACGCCGGCACATGGGAGTAATTTAGTTGGGAAATGGTCTGTCTGGATATGGTCCTCACGCCGGCACGTGGGAGTAATTTAGTTGGGAAATGCTCTGTCTTGGATACGGTCCTCACTCCGGCACATGGGAGTAATTTAGTTTGGAAATGGTCTGTCTGGGATACGGTCCTCACGCCGGCACGTGGGAGTAATTTAGTTGGGAAATGGTCTGTCTGGGATATGTTCCTCACTCCGGCACATGGGAGTAATTTATTTGGGAAATGGTCTGTCTGGGATATGGTCCTCACGCCGGCACATGGGAGTAATTTAGTTGGGAAATGGTCTGTCTGGGATATGGTCCTCACGCCGGCACGTGGTAGTAATTTAGTTGGGAAATGGTCTGTCTGGGATATGGTCCTCACTCCGGCACGTGGGAGTAATTTAGTTGGGAAATGGTCTTTCTGGGATATGGTCCTCACGCTGGCACATGGGAGTAATTTAGTTGGGAAATGGTCTGTCTGGGATATGGTCCTCAAACCGGCACATGGGAGTAATTTAGTTGGAAAATGATCTGTCTGGGATATGGTCCTCACGCCGGCACATGGGAGTAATTTAGTTGGGAAATGTTCTGTCTGGGATACGGTCCTCACGCCGGCACGTGGGAGTAATTTAGTTGGGAAATGGTCTGTCTGTGATATGGTCCTCACGCTGGCACATGGGAGTAATTTAGTTGGGAAATGGTCTGTCTGGGATACGGTCCTCACGCCGGCACATGGGAGTAATTTAGTTGGGAAATGGTCTGTCTGGGATATGGTCCTCACGCCGGCACATGGGAGTAATTTAGTTGGGAAATGGTCTGTCTGGGATATGGTCCTCACGCCGGCACATGGGAGTAATTTAGTTGGGAAATTGTCTGTCTGGGATATGGTCCTCACGCCGGCACATGGGAGTAATTTAGTTGGGAAATGGTCTGTCTGTGATATGGTCCTCACGCCGGCACATGGGAGTAATTTATTTGGGAAATGGTCTGTCGGGGATATGGTCCTCACGCCGGCACATGGGAGTAATTTAGTTGGGAAATGGTCTGTCTGGGATATGGATCTCACGCCGGCACATGGGAGTAATTTAGTTGGGAAATGATCTGTCTGGGATACGGTCTTCACGCCGGCACATGGGAGTAATTTATTTGGGAAATGGTCTGTCTGGGATATGGATCTGATGCCGGAACATGGGAGTAATTTAGTTGGGAAATGATCTGTCTGGGATACGGTCTTCACGCCGGCACGTGGGAGTAATTTAGTTGGGAAATGGTCTGTCTGGGATATGGTCCTCACGCCGGCACACGGGAGTAATTTAGTTGGGAAATGGTCTGTCTGGGATATGGTCCTCACGCCGGCACGTGGGAGTAATTTAGTTGGGAAATGGTCTGTCTGGGATATGGTCCTCACGCCGGCACGTGGGAGTAATTTAGTTGGGAAATGGTCTGTCTGGGATATGGTCCTCACTCCGGCACACGGGAGTAATTTAGTTGGGAAATGGTCTGTCTGGGATATGGTGCTCACGCCGGCACGTGGGAGTAATTTAGTTGGGAAATGGTCTGTCTGGGATATGGTCCTCACGCCGGCACATGGGAGTAATTTAGTTGGGAAATGGACTGTCTGTGATACGGTCCTCACTCCGGCACATGGGAGTAATTTAGTTGGGAAATGGTCTGTCTGTGATGCGGTTCTCACTCCGGCACGTGGGAGTAATTTATTTGGGAAATGGTCTGTCTGGGATACGGTCCTCACTCCGGCACGTGGGAGTAATTTAGTTGTGAAATGGTCTGTCTGGGATACGGTCCTCACGCCGGCACGTGGGAGTAATTTAGTTGGGAAATGGTCTGTCTGGGATATGGTCCTCACGCCGGCACGTAGGAGTAATTTAGTTGAGAAATGGTCTGTCTGGGATATGGTCCTCACGCCGGCACGTGGGAGTAATTTAGTTGGGAAATGCTCTGTCTGGGATACGGTCCTCACTCCGGCACATGGGAGTAATTTAGTTTGGAAATGGTCTGTCTGGGATATGGTCCTCACGCCGGCACGTGGGAGTAATTTAGCTGGGAAATGCTCTGTCTGGGATATGGTCCTCACGCCGGCACATGGGAGTAATTTAGTTGGGAAATGGTCTGTCTGGGATATGGTCCTCACGCCGGCACGTGCGAGTAATTTAGTTGGGAAATGGTCTGTCTGTGATATGGTCCTCACGCCGGCACGTAGGAGTAATTTAGTTGGGAAATGGTCTGTCTGGGATACGGTCCTCACGCCGGCACATGGGAGTAATTTAGTTGGGAAATGCTCTGTCTGGGATACGGTCCTCACTCCGGCACATGGGAGTAATTTAGTTTGGAAATGGTCTGTCTGGGATACGGTCCTCACGCCGGCACGTGGGAGTAATTTAGTTGGGAAATTGTCTGTCTGGGATATGGTCCTAACGCCGGCACATGGGAGTAATTTAGTTGGGAAATGGTCTGTCTGGGATATGGTCCTCACGCCGGCACGTGGGAGTAATTTAGTTGGGAAATGGTCTGTCTGGGATATGGTCCTCACGCCGGCACGTAGGAGTAATTTAGTTGGGAAATGGTCTGTCTGGGATATGGTCCTCACGCCGGCACGTGGGAGTAATTTAGTTGGGAAATGGTCTGTCTGGGATACGGTCCTCACTCCGGCACATGGGAGTAATTTAGTTTGGAAATGGTCTGTCTGGGATATGGTCCTTACGCCGGCACGTGGGAGTAATTTAGCTGGGAAATGCTCTGTCTGGGATATGGTCCTCACGCCGGCACATGGGAGTAATTTAGTTGGGAAATGGTCTGTCTGGGATATGGTCCTCACGCCGGCACGTGGGAGTAATTTAGTTGGGAAATGCTCTGTCTGGGATACGGTCCTCACTCAGGCACATGGGAGTAATTTAGTTTGCAAATGGTCTGTCTGGGATACGGTCCTCACGCCGGCACGTGGGAGTAATTTAGTTGGGAAATGGTCTGTCTGGGATATGGTCCTCACTCCGGCACATGGGAGTAATTTAGTTGGGAAATGGTCTGTCTGGGATATGGTCCTCACGCCGGCACATGGGAGTAATTTAGTTGGGAAATGGTCTGTCTGGGATATGGTCCTCACGCCGGCACGTGGGAGTAATTTAGTTGGGAAATGGTCTGTCTGGGATATGGTCCTCACTCCGGCACGTGGGAGTAATTTAGTTGGGAAATGGTCTGTCTGGGATATGGTCCTCACGCTGGCACATGGGAGTAATTTAGTTGGGAAATGGTCTGTCTGGGATATGGTCCTCAAACCGGCACATGGGAGTAATTTAGTTGGAAAATGATCTGTCTGGGATATGGTCCTCACGCCGGCACATGGGAGTAATTTAGTTGGGAAATGTTCTGTCTGGGATACGGTCCTCACGCCGGCACGTGGGAGTAATTTAGTTGGGAAATGGTCTGTCTGTGATATGGTCCTCACGCTGGCACATGGGAGTAATTTAGTTGGGAAATGGTCTGTCTGGGATACGGTCCTCACGCCGGCACATGGGAGTAAATTAGTTGGGAAATGGACTGTCTGGGATATGGTCCTCACGCCGGCACATGGGAGTAATTTAGTTGGGAAATGGTCTGTCTGGGATATGGTCCTCACGCCGGCACATGGGAGTAATTTAGTTGGGAAATTGTCTGTCTGGGATATGGTCCTCACGCCGGCACATGGGAGTAATTTAGTTGGGAAATGGTCTATCTGGGATATGGTCCTCACGCCGGCACATGGGAGTAATTTAGTTGGGAAATGGTCTGTCTGGGATACGGTCCTCACTCCGGCACATGGGAGTAATTTAGTTTGGAAATGGACTGTCTGGGATATGGTCCTTACGCCGGCACGTGGGAGTAATTTAGCTGGGAAATGGTCTGTCTGGGATATGGTCCTCACGCCGGCACGTAAGAGTAATTTAGTTGGGAAATGGTCTGTCTGGGATATGGTCCTCACGCCGGCACGTGGGAGTAATTTAGTTGGGAAATGCTCTGTCTGGGATACGGTCCTCACTCCGGCACATGGGAGTAATTTAGTTTGGAAATGGTCTGTCTGGGATATGGTCCTCACGCCGGCACGTGGGAGTAATTTAGTTGGGAAATGCTCTGTCTGGGATATGCACCTCACGCCGGCACATGGGAGTAATTTAGTTGGGAAATGGTCTGTCTGGGATATGGTCCTCACGCCGGCACGTGGGAGTAATTTAGTTGGGAAATGGTCTGTCTGTGATATGGTCCTCACGCCGGCACGTAGGAGTAATTTAGTTGGGAAATGGTCTGTCTGGGATACGGTCCTCACGCCGGCACATGGGAGTAATTTAGTTGGGAAATGCTCTGTCTGGGATACGGTCCTCACTCCGGCACATGGGAGTAATTTAGTTTGCAAATGGTCTGTCTGGGATACGGTCCTCACGCCGGCACGTGGGAGTAATTTAGTTGGGAAATTGTCTGTCTGGGATATGGTCCTAACGCCGGCACATGGGAGTAATTTAGTTGGGAAATGGTCTGTCTGTGATATGGTCTTCACGCCGGCACGTAGGAGTAATTTAGTTGGGAAATGGTCTGTCTGGGATATGGTCCTCACGCCGGCACGTGGGAGTAATTTAGTTGGGAAATGCTCTGTCTGGGATACGGTCCTCACTCCGGCACATGGGAGTAATTTAGTTTGGAAATGGTCTGTCTGGGATACGGTCCTCACGCCGGCACGTGGGAGTAATTTAGTTGGGAAATGGTCTGTCTGGGATATGGTCCTCACTCCGGCACATGGGAGTAATTTAGTTGGGAAATGGTCTGTCTGGGATATGGTCCTCACGCCGGCACGTGGGAGTAATTTAGTTGGGAAATGGTCTGTCTGGGATATGGACCTCACTCCGGCACGTGGGAGTAATTTAGTTGGGAAATGGTCTGCCTGGGATATGGTCCTCACGCTGGCACATGGGAGTAATTTAGTTGGGAAATGGTCTGTCTGGGATATGGTCCTCACGCCGGCACGTGGGAGTAATTTAGTTGGGAAATGGTCTGTCTGTGATATGGTCCTCACGCCGGCACGTAGGAGTAATTTAGTTGGGAAATGGTCTGTCTGGGATACGGTCCTCACGCCGGCACATGGGAGTAATTTAGTTGGGAAATGCTCTGTCTGGGATACGGTCCTCACTCCGGCACATGGGAGTAATTTAGTTTGCAAATGGTCTGTCTGGGATACGGTCCTCACGCCGGCACGTGGGAGTAATTTAGTTGGGAAATTGTCTGTCTGGGATATGGTCCTAACGCCGGCACATGGGAGTAATTTAGTTGGGAAATGGTCTGTCTGGGATATGGTCTTCACGCCGGCACGTAGGATTAATTTAGTTGGGAAATGGTCTGTCTGGGATATGGTCCTCACGCCGGCACGTGGGAGTAATTTAGTTGGGAAATGCTCTGTCTGGTATACGGTCCTCACTCCGGCACATGGGAGTAATTTAGTTTGGAAATGGTCTGTCTGGGATACGGTCCTCACGCCGGCACGTGGGAGTAATTTAGTTGGGAAATGGTCTGTCTGGGATATGGTCCTCACTCCGGCACATGGGAGTAATTTAGTTGGGAAATGGTCTGTCTGGGATATGGTCCTCACGCCGGCACATGGGAGTAATTTAGTTGGGAAATGGTCTGTCTGGGATATGGTCCTCACGCCGGCACGTGGGAGTAATTTAGTTGGGAAATGGTCTGTCTGGGATATGGTCCTCACTCCGGCACGTGGGAGTAATTTAGTTGGGAAATGGTCTGCCTGGGATATGGTCCTCACGCTGGCACATGGGAGTAATTTAGTTGGGAAATGGTCTGTCTGGGATATGGTCCTCAAACCGGCACATGGGAGTAATTTAGTTGGAAAATGATCTGTCTGGGATATGGTCCTCACGCCGGCACATGGGAGTAATTTAGTTGGGAAATGTTCTGTCTGGGATACGGTCCTCACGCCGGCACGTGGGAGTAATTTAGTTGGGAAATGGTCTGTCTGTGATATGGTCCTCACGCTGGCACATGGGAGTAATTTAGTTGGGAAATGGTCTGTCTGGGATACGGTCCTCACGCCGGCACATGGGAGTAATTTTGTTGGGAAATGGTCTGTCTGGGATATGGTCCTCACGCCGGCACGTAGGAGTAATTTAGTTGGGAAATGGTCTGTCTGGGATATGGTCCTCACGCCGGCACGTGGGAGTAATTTAGTTGGGAAATGGTCTGTCTGGGATACGGTCCTCACTCCGGCACATGGGAGTAATTTAGTTTGGAAATGGTCTGTCTGGGATATGGTCCTTACGCCGGCACGTGGGAGTAATTTAGCTGGGAAATGCTCTGTCTGGGATATGGTCCTCACGCCGGCACATGGGAGTAATTTAGTTGGGAAATGGTCTGTCTGGGATATGGTCCTCACGCCGGCACGTGGGAGTAATTTAGTTGGGAAATGCTCTGTCTGGGATACGGTCCTCACTCAGGCACATGGGAGTAATTTAGTTTGCAAATGGTCTGTCTGGGATACGGTCCTCACGCCGGCACGTGGGAGTAATTTAGTT
Source organism: Hemitrygon akajei (assembly GCF_048418815.1). Classification (NCBI taxonomy): domain Eukaryota; kingdom Metazoa; phylum Chordata; class Chondrichthyes; order Myliobatiformes; family Dasyatidae; genus Hemitrygon; species Hemitrygon akajei. Next base: position 2,903,738 of record NW_027331976.1, on the reverse strand, counting down.
GGGAAATGGTCTGTCTGGGATATGGTCCTCACTCCGGCACATGGGAGTAATTTAGTTGGGAAATGGTCTGTCTGGGATATGGTCCTCACGCCGGCACATGGGAGTAATTTAGTTGGGAAATGGTCTGTCTGGGATATGGTCCTCACGCCGGCACGTGGGAGTAATTTAGTTGGGAAATGGTCTGTCTGGGATATGGTCCTCACTCCGGCACGTGGGAGTAATTTAGTTGGGAAATGGTCTGTCTGGGATATGGTCCTCACGCTGGCACATGGGAGTAATTTAGTTGGGAAATGGTCTGTCTGGGATATGGTCCTCAAACCGGCACATGGGAGTAATTTAGTTGGAAAATGATCTGTCTGGGATATGGTCCTCACGCCGGCACATGGGAGTAATTTAGTTGGGAAATGTTCTGTCTGGGATACGGTCCTCACGCCGGCACGTGGGAGTAATTTAGTTGGGAAATGGTCTGTCTGTGATATGGTCCTCACGCTGGCACATGGGAGTAATTTAGTTGGGAAATGGTCTGTCTGGGATACGGTCCTCACGCCGGCACATGGGAGTAAATTAGTTGGGAAATGGACTGTCTGGGATATGGTCCTCACGCCGGCACATGGGAGTAATTTAGTTGGGAAATGGTCTGTCTGGGATATGGTCCTCACGCCGGCACATGGGAGTAATTTAGTTGGGAAATTGTCTGTCTGGGATATGGTCCTCACGCCGGCACATGGGAGTAATTTAGTTGGGAAATGGTCTATCTGGGATATGGTCCTCACGCCGGCACATGGGAGTAATTTAGTTGGGAAATGGTCTGTCTGGGATACGGTCCTCACTCCGGCACATGGGAGTAATTTAGTTTGGAAATGGACTGTCTGGGATATGGTCCTTACGCCGGCACGTGGGAGTAATTTAGCTGGGAAATGGTCTGTCTGGGATATGGTCCTCACGCCGGCACGTAAGAGTAATTTAGTTGGGAAATGGTCTGTCTGGGATATGGTCCTCACGCCGGCACGTGGGAGTAATTTAGTTGGGAAATGCTCTGTCTGGGATACGGTCCTCACTCCGGCACATGGGAGTAATTTAGTTTGGAAATGGTCTGTCTGGGATATGGTCCTCACGCCGGCACGTGGGAGTAATTTAGTTGGGAAATGCTCTGTCTGGGATATGCACCTCACGCCGGCACATGGGAGTAATTTAGTTGGGAAATGGTCTGTCTGGGATATGGTCCTCACGCCGGCACGTGGGAGTAATTTAGTTGGGAAATGGTCTGTCTGTGATATGGTCCTCACGCCGGCACGTAGGAGTAATTTAGTTGGGAAATGGTCTGTCTGGGATACGGTCCTCACGCCGGCACATGGGAGTAATTTAGTTGGGAAATGCTCTGTCTGGGATACGGTCCTCACTCCGGCACATGGGAGTAATTTAGTTTGCAAATGGTCTGTCTGGGATACGGTCCTCACGCCGGCACGTGGGAGTAATTTAGTTGGGAAATTGTCTGTCTGGGATATGGTCCTAACGCCGGCACATGGGAGTAATTTAGTTGGGAAATGGTCTGTCTGTGATATGGTCTTCACGCCGGCACGTAGGAGTAATTTAGTTGGGAAATGGTCTGTCTGGGATATGGTCCTCACGCCGGCACGTGGGAGTAATTTAGTTGGGAAATGCTCTGTCTGGGATACGGTCCTCACTCCGGCACATGGGAGTAATTTAGTTTGGAAATGGTCTGTCTGGGATACGGTCCTCACGCCGGCACGTGGGAGTAATTTAGTTGGGAAATGGTCTGTCTGGGATATGGTCCTCACTCCGGCACATGGGAGTAATTTAGTTGGGAAATGGTCTGTCTGGGATATGGTCCTCACGCCGGCACGTGGGAGTAATTTAGTTGGGAAATGGTCTGTCTGGGATATGGACCTCACTCCGGCACGTGGGAGTAATTTAGTTGGGAAATGGTCTGCCTGGGATATGGTCCTCACGCTGGCACATGGGAGTAATTTAGTTGGGAAATGGTCTGTCTGGGATATGGTCCTCACGCCGGCACGTGGGAGTAATTTAGTTGGGAAATGGTCTGTCTGTGATATGGTCCTCACGCCGGCACGTAGGAGTAATTTAGTTGGGAAATGGTCTGTCTGGGATACGGTCCTCACGCCGGCACATGGGAGTAATTTAGTTGGGAAATGCTCTGTCTGGGATACGGTCCTCACTCCGGCACATGGGAGTAATTTAGTTTGCAAATGGTCTGTCTGGGATACGGTCCTCACGCCGGCACGTGGGAGTAATTTAGTTGGGAAATTGTCTGTCTGGGATATGGTCCTAACGCCGGCACATGGGAGTAATTTAGTTGGGAAATGGTCTGTCTGGGATATGGTCTTCACGCCGGCACGTAGGATTAATTTAGTTGGGAAATGGTCTGTCTGGGATATGGTCCTCACGCCGGCACGTGGGAGTAATTTAGTTGGGAAATGCTCTGTCTGGTATACGGTCCTCACTCCGGCACATGGGAGTAATTTAGTTTGGAAATGGTCTGTCTGGGATACGGTCCTCACGCCGGCACGTGGGAGTAATTTAGTTGGGAAATGGTCTGTCTGGGATATGGTCCTCACTCCGGCACATGGGAGTAATTTAGTTGGGAAATGGTCTGTCTGGGATATGGTCCTCACGCCGGCACATGGGAGTAATTTAGTTGGGAAATGGTCTGTCTGGGATATGGTCCTCACGCCGGCACGTGGGAGTAATTTAGTTGGGAAATGGTCTGTCTGGGATATGGTCCTCACTCCGGCACGTGGGAGTAATTTAGTTGGGAAATGGTCTGCCTGGGATATGGTCCTCACGCTGGCACATGGGAGTAATTTAGTTGGGAAATGGTCTGTCTGGGATATGGTCCTCAAACCGGCACATGGGAGTAATTTAGTTGGAAAATGATCTGTCTGGGATATGGTCCTCACGCCGGCACATGGGAGTAATTTAGTTGGGAAATGTTCTGTCTGGGATACGGTCCTCACGCCGGCACGTGGGAGTAATTTAGTTGGGAAATGGTCTGTCTGTGATATGGTCCTCACGCTGGCACATGGGAGTAATTTAGTTGGGAAATGGTCTGTCTGGGATACGGTCCTCACGCCGGCACATGGGAGTAATTTTGTTGGGAAATGGTCTGTCTGGGATATGGTCCTCACGCCGGCACATGGGAGTAATTTAGTTTTGAAATGGTCTGTCTGTGATATGGTCCTCACGCCGGCACATGGGAGTAATTTAGTTGGGAAATTGTCTGTCTGGGATATGGTCCTCACGCCGGCACATGGGAGTAATTTAGTTGGGAAATGGTCTGTCTGGGATATGGTCCTCACGCCGGCACATGGGAGTAATTTAGTTGGGAAATGGTCTGTCGGGGATATGGTCCTCACGCCGGCACATGGGAGTAATTTATTTGGGAAATGGTCTGTCTGGGATATGGATCTCATGCCGGCACATGGGAGTAATTTAGTTGGGAAATGATCTGTCTGGGATACGGTCTTCACGCCGGCACGTGGGAGTAATTTAGTTGGGAAATGGTCTGTCTGGGATACGGTCCTCACGCCGGCACACGGGAGTAATTTAGTTGGGAAATGGTCTGTCTGGGATATGGTCCTCACGCCGGCACGTGGGAGTAATTTAGTTGGGAAATGGTCTGTCTGGGATATGGTCCTCACGCCGGCACGTGGGAGTAATTTAGTTGGGAAATGGTCTGTCTGGGATATGGTCCTCACTCCGGCACACGGGAGTAATTTAGTTGGGAAATGGTCTGTCTGGGATATGGTGCTCACGCCGGCACGTGGGAGTAATTTAGTTGGGAAATGGTCTGTCTGGGATATGGTCCTCACGCCGGCACATGGGAGTAGTTTAGTTGGGAAATGGTCTGTCTGTGATACGGTCCTCACTCCGGCACATGGGAGTAATTTAGTTGGGAAATGGTCTGTCTGTGATACGGTTCTCACTCCGGCACGTGGGAGTAATTTATTTGGGAAATGATCTGTCTGGGATACGGTCCTCACTCCGGCACGTGGGAGTAATTTAGTTGGGAAATGGTCTGTCTGGGATATGGTCCTCACGCCGGCACGTGGGAGTAATTTAGTTGGGAAATGCTCTGTCTGGGATACGGTCCTCACTCCGGCACATGGGAGTAATTTAGTTTGGAAATGGTCTGTCTGGGATATGGTCCTCACGCCGGCACGTGGGAGTAATTTAGCTGGGAAATGCTCTGTCTGGGATATGGTCCTCACGCCGGCACATGGGAGTAATTTAGTTGGGAAATGGTCTGTCTGGGATATGGTCCTCACGCCGGCACGTGGGAGTAATTTAGTTGGGAAATGCTCTGTCTGGGATACGGTCCTCACTCCGGCACATGGGAGTAATTTAGTTTGGAAATGGTCTGTCTGGGATACGGTCCTCACGCCGGCACGTGGGAGTAATTTAGTTGGGAAATGGTCTGTCTGGGATATGTTCCTCACTCCGGCACATGGGAGTAATTTATTTGGGAAATGGTCTGTCTGGGATATGGTCCTCACGCCGGCACATGGGAGTAATTTAGTTGGGAAATGGTCTGTCTGGGATATGGTCCTCACGCCGGCACGTGGGAGTAATTTAGTTGGGAAATGGTCTGTCTGGGATATGGTCCTCAAACCGGCACATGGGAGTAATTTAGTTGGAAAATGATCTGTCTGGGATATGGTCCTCACGCCGGCACATGGGAGTAATTTAGTTGGGAAATGTTCTGTCTGGGATACGGTCCTCACGCCGGCACGTGGGAGTAATTTAGTTGGGAAATGGTCTGTCTGTGATATGGTCCTCACGCTGGCACATGGGAGTAATTTAGTTGGGAAATGGTCTGTCTGGGATACGGTCCTCACGCCGGCACATGGGAGTAATTTAGTTGGGAAATGGTCTGTCTGGGATATGGTCCTCACGCCGGCACATGGGAGTAATTTAGTTGGGAAATGGTCTGTCTGGGATATGGTCCTCACGCCGGCACATGGGAGTAATTTAGTTGGGAAATGGTCTGTCTGGGATAAAGTCCTCACGCCGGCACATGGGAGTAATTTAGTTGGGAAATGGTCTGTCTGGGATATGGTCCTCACGCCGGCACATGGGAGTAATTTAGTTGGGAAATGGTCTGTCTGTGATATGGTCCTCACGCCGGCACACGGGAGTAATTTAGTTGGGAAATTGTCTGTCTGGGATACGGTCTTCACGCCGGCACATGGGAGTAATTTATTTGGGAAATGGTCTGTCTGGGATATGGATCTCATGCCGGCACATGGGAGTAATTTAGTTGGGAAATAATCTGTCTGGGATACGGTCTTCACGCCGGCACGTGGGAGTAATTTAGTTGGGAAATGGTCTGTCTGGGATATGGTCCTCACGCCGGCACACGGGAGTAATTTAGTTGGGAAATGGTCTGTCTGGGATATGGTCCTCACGCCGGCACGTGGGAGTAATTTAGTTGGGAAATGGTCTGTCTGGGATATGGTCCTCACGCCGGCACGTGGGAGTAATTTAGTTGGGAAATAGTCTGTCTGGGATATGGTCCTCACTCCGGCACACGGGAGTAATTTAGTTGGGAAATGGTCTGTCTGGGATATGGTGCTCACGCCGGCACGTGGGAGTAATTTAGTTGGGAAATGGTCTGTCTGGGATATGGTCCTCACGCCGGCACATGGGAGTAATTTAGTTGGGAAATGGTCTGACTGTGATACGGTCCTCACTCCGGCACATGGGAGTAATTTAGTTGGGAAATGGTCTGTCTGTGATACGGTTCTCACTCCGGCACGTGGGAGTAATTTATTTGGGAAATGGTCTGTCTGGGATACGGTCCTCACTCCGGCACGTGGGAGTAATTTAGTTGGGAAATGGTCTGTCTGGGATATGGTCCTCACGCCGGCACGTAGGAGTAATTTAGTTGGGAAATGGTCTGTCTGGGATATGGTCCTCACGCCGGCACGTGGGAGTAATTTAGTTGGGAAATGCTCTGTCTGGGATACGGTCCTCACTCCGGCACATGGGAGTAATTTATTTTGGAAATGGTCTGTCTGGGATATGGTCCTCACGCCGGCACGTGGGAGTAATTTAGCTGGGAAATGCTCTGTCTGGGATATGGTCCTCACGCCGGCACATGGGAGTAATTTAGTTGGGAAATGGTCTGTCTGGGATATGGTCCTCACGCCGGCACGTGCGAGTAATTTAGTTGGGAAATGGTCTGTCTGTGATATGGTCCTCACGCCGGCACGTAGGAGTAATTTAGTTGGGAAATGGTCTGTCTGGGATACGGTCCTCACGCCGGCACATGGGAGTAATTTAGTTGGGAAATGCTCTGTCTGGGATACGGTCCTCACTCCGGCACATGGGAGTAATTTAGTTTGGAAATGGTCTGTCTGGGATACGGTCCTCACGCCGGCACGTGGGAGTAATTTAGTTGGGAAATTGTCTGTCTGGGATATGGTCCTAACGCCGGCACATGGGAGTAATTTAGTTGGGAAATGGTCTGTCTGGGATATGGTCCTCACGCCGGCACGTGGGAGTAATTTAGTTGGGAAATGGTCTGTCTGGGATATGGTCCTCACGCCGGCACGTAGGAGTAATTTAGTTGGGAAATGGTCTGTCTGGGATATGGTCCTCACGCCGGCACGTGGGAGTAATTTAGTTGGGAAATGGTCTGTCTGGGATACGGTCCTCACTCCGGCACATGGGAGTAATTTAGTTTGGAAATGGTCTGTCTGGGATATGGTCCTTACGCCGGCACGTGGGAGTAATTTAGCTGGGAAATGCTCTGTCTGGGATATGGTCCTCACGCCGGCACAAGGGAGTAATTTAGTTGGGAAATGGTCCGTCTGGGATATGGTCCTCACGCCGGCACGTGGGAGTAATTTAGTTGGGAAATGCTCTGTCTGGGATACGGTCCTCACTCAGGCACATGGGAGTAATTTAGTTTGCAAATGGTCTGTCTGGGATACGGTCCTCACGCCGGCACGTGGGAGTAATTTAGTTGGGAAATGGTCTGTCTGGGATATGGTCCTCACTCCGGCATATGGGAGTAATTTAGTTGGGAAATGGTCTGTCTGGGATATGGTCCTCACGCCGGCACATGGGAGTAATTTAGTTGGGAAATGGTCTGTCTGGGATATGGTCCTCACGCCGGCACGTGGGAGTAATTTAGTTGGGAAATGGTCTGTTTGGGATATGGTCCTCACTCCGGCACGTGGGAGTAATTTAGTTGGGAAATGGTCTGTCTGGGATATGGTCCTCAAACCGGCACATGGGAGTAATTTAGTTGGAAAATGATCTGTCTGGGATATGGTCCTCACGCCGGCACATGGGAGTAATTTAGTTGGGAAATGTTCTGTCTGGGATACGGTCCTCACGCCGGCACGTGGGAGTAATTTAGTTGGGAAATGGTCTGTCTGTGATATGGTCCTCACGCTGGCACATGGGAGTAATTTAGTTGGGAAATGGTCTGTCTGGGATACGGTCCTCACGCCGGCACATGGGAGTAATTTAGTTGGGAAATGGTCTGTCTGGGATATGGTCCTCACGCCGGCACATGGGTGTAATTTAGTTGGGAAATGGTCTGTCTGGGATATGGTCCTCACGCCGGCACATGGGAGTAATTTAGTTGGGAAATTGTCTGTCTGGGATATGGTCCTCACGCCGGCACATGGGAGTAATTTAGTTGGGAAATGGTCTGTCTGGGATATGGTCCTCACGCCGGCACATGGGAGTAATTTAGTTGGGAAATGGTCTGTCTGGGATACGGTCCTCACTCCGGCACATGGGAGTAATTTAGTTTGGAAATGGTCTGTCTGGGATATGGTCCTTACGCCGGCACGTGGGAGTAATTTAGCTGGGAAATGCTCTGTCTGGGTTATGGTCCTCACGCCGGCACATGGGAGTAATTTAGTTGGGAAATGGTCTGTCTGGCATAAGGTCCTCACGCCGGCACATGGGAGTAATTTAGTTGGGAAATGGTCTGTCTGGGATATGGTCCTCACGCCGGCACGTGGGAGTAATTTAGTTGGGAAATGCTCTGTCTGGGATACGGTCCTCACTCAGGCACATGGGAGTAATTTAGTTTGCAAATGGTCTGTCTGGGATACGGTCCTCACGCCGGCACGTGGGAGTAATTTAGTTGGGAAATGGTCTGTCTGGGATATGGTCCTCACTCCGGCACATGGGAGTAATTTAGTTGGGAAATGGTCTGTCTGGGATATGGTCCTCACGCCGGCACATGGGAGTAATTTAGTTGGGAAATGGTCTGTCTGGGATATGGTCCTCACGCCGGCACGTGGGAGTAATTTAGTTGGGAAATGGTCTGTCTGGGATATGGTCCTCACTCCGGCACGTGGGAGTAATTTAGTTGGGAAATGGTCTGTCTGGGATATGGTCCTCACGCTGGCACATGGGAGTAATTTAGTTGGGAAATGGTCTGTCTGGGATATGGTCCTCAAACCGGCACATGGGAGTAATTTAGTTGGAAAATGATCTGTCTGGGATATGGTCCTCACGCCGGCACATGGGAGTAATTTAGTTGGGAAATGTTCTGTCTGGGATACGGTCCTCACGCCGGCACGTGGGAGTAATTTAGTTGGGAAATGGTCTGTCTGTGATACGGTCCTCACGCTGGCACATGGGTGTAATTTAGTTGGGAAATGGTCTGTCTGGGATACGGTCCTCACGCCGGCACATGGGAGTAATTTAGTTGGGAAATGGTCTGTCTGGGATATGGTCCTCACGCCGGCACATGGGAGTAATTTAGTTGGGAAATGGTCTGTCTGGGATATGGTCCTCACGCCGGCACATGGGAGTAATTTAGTTGGGTAATTGTCTGTCTGGGATATGGTCCTCACGCCGGCACATGGGAGTAATTTAGTTGGGAAATGGTCTGTCTGGGATATGGTCCTCACGCCGGCACATGGGAGTAATTTAGTTGGGAAATTGTCTGTCTGGGATATGGTCCTCACGCCGGCACATGGGAGTAATTTAGTTGGGAAATGGTCTGTCTGGGATACGGTCCTCACGCTGGCACATGGGAGTAATTTAGTTGGGAAATGGTCTGTCTGGGATACGGTCCTCACGCCGGCACATGGGAGTAATTTAGTTGGGAAATGGTCTGTCTGGGATATGGTCCTCACGCCGGCACATGGGAGTAATTTAGTTGGGAAATGGTCTGTCTGGGATATGGTCCTCACGCCGGCACATGGGAGTAATTTAGTTGGGAAATTGTCTGTCTGGGATATGGTCCTCACGCCGGCACATGGGAGTAATTTAGTTGGGAAATGGTCTGTCTGGGATATGGTCCTCACGCCGGCACATGGGAGTAATTTAGTTGGGAAATGGTCTGTCGGGGATATGGTCCTAACGCCGGCACATGGGAGTAATTTAGTTGGGAAATGGTCTGTCTGGGATATGGATCTCACGCCGGCACATGGGAGTAATTTAGTTGGGAAATGATCTGTCTGGGATACGGTCTTCACGCCGGCACATGGGAGTAATTTAGTTGGGAAATGGTCTGTCTGGGATATGGTCCTCACGCCGGCACATGGGAGTAATTTAGTTGGGAAATGGTCTGTCTGTGATACGGTCCTCACTCCGGCACATGGGAGTAATTTAGTTGGGAAATGGTCTGTCTGTGATACGGTTCTCACTCCGGCACGTGGGAGTAATTTATTTGGGAAATGGTCTGTCTGGGATACGGTCCTCACTCCGGCACGTGGGAGTAATTTAGTTGGGAAATGGTCTGTCTGGGATACGGTCCTCACGCCGGCACGTGGGAGTAATTTAGTTGGGAAATGGTCTGTCTGGGATATGGTCCTCACGCCGGCACGTAGGAGTAATTTAGTTGGGAAATGGTCTGTCTGGGATATGGTCCTCACGCCGGCACGTGGGAGTAATTTAGTTGGGAAATGCTCTGTCTGGGATACGGTCCTCACTCCGGCACATGGGAGTAATTTAGTTTGGAAATGGTCTGTCTGGGATATGGTCCTCACGCCGGCACGTGGGGGTAATTTAGCTGGGAAATGCTCTGTCTGGGATATGGTCCTCACGCCGGCACATGGGAGTAATTTAGTTGGGAAATGGTCTGTCTGGGATACGGTCCTCACGCCGGCACGTTGGAGTAATTTAGTTGGGAAATGGTCTGTCTGTGATATGGTCCTCACGCCGGCACGTAGGAGTAATTTAGTTGGGAAATGGTCTGTCTGGGATACGGTCCTCACGCCGGCACATGGGAGTAATTTAGTTGGGAAATGCTCTGTCTGGGATACGGTCCTCACTCCGGCACATGGGAGTAATTTAGTTTGGAAATGGTCTGTCTGGGATACGGTCCTCACGCCGGCACGTGGGAGTAATTTAGTTGGGAAATTGTCTGTCTGGGATATGGTCCTAACGCCGGCACATGGGAGTAATTTAGTTGGGAAATGGTCTGTCTGGGATATGGTCCTCACGCCGGCACGTGGGAGTAATTTAGTTGGGAAATGGTCTGACTGGGATATGGTCCTCACGCCGGCACGTAGGGGTAATTTAGTTGGGAAATGGTCTGTCTGGGATATGGTCCTCACGCCGGCACGTGGGAGTAATTTAGTTTGGAAATGCTCTGTCTGGGATACGGTCCTCACTCCGGCACATGGGAGTAATTTAATTTGGAAATGGTCTGTCTGGGATATGGTCCTCACGCCGGCACGTGGGAGTAATTTAGCTGGGAAATGCTCTGTCTGGGATATGGTCCTCACGCCGGCATATGGGAGTAATTTAGTTGGGAAATGGTCTGTCTGGGATATGGTCCTCACGCCGGCACGTGGGAGCAATTTAGTTGGGAAATGCTCTGTCTGGGATACGGTCCTCACTCCGGCACATGGGAGTAATTTAGTTTGCAAATGGTCTGTCTGGGATACGGTCCTCACGCCGGCACGTGGGAGTAATTTAGTTGGGAAATGGTCTGTCTGGGATATGGTCCTCACTCCGGCACATGGGAGTAATTTAGTTGGGAAATGGTCTGTCTGGGATATGGTCCTCACGCCGGCACATGGGAGTAATTTAGTTGGGAAATGGTCTGTCTGGGATATGGTCCTCACGCCGGCACGTGGGAGTAATTTAGTTGGGAAATGGTCTGTCCGGGATATGGTCCTCACTCCGGCACGTGGGAGTAATTTAGTTTGGAAATGGTCTGTCTGGGATATGGTGCTCAAACCGGCACATGGGAGTAATTTAGTTGGAAAATGATCTGTCTGGGATATGGTCCTCACGCCGGCACATGGGAGTAACTTAGTTGGGAAATGTTCTGTCTGGGATACGGTCCTCACGCCGGCACGTGGGAGTAATTTAGTTGGGAAATGGTCTGTCTGTGATATGGTCCTCACGCTGGCACATGGGAGTAATTTAGTTGGGAAATGGTCTGTCTGGGATACGGTCCTCACGCCGGCACATGGGAGTAATTTAGTTGGGAAATGGTCTGTCTGGGATATGGTCCTCACGCCGGCACATGGGAGTAATTTAGTTGGGAAATGGTCTGTCTGGGATATGGTCCTCACGCCGGCACATGGGAGTAATTTAGTTGGGAAATTGTCTGTCTGGGATATGTTCCTCACGCCGGCACATGGGAGTAATTTAGTTGGGAAATGGTCTGTCTGGGATATGGTCCTCACGCCGGCACATGGGAGTAATTTAGTTGGGAAATGGTCTGTCGGGGATATGGTCCTCACGCCGGCACATGGGAGTAATTTAGTTGGGAAATGGTCTGTCTGGGATATGGATCTCACGCCGGCACATGGGAGTAATTTAGTTGGGAAATGATCTGTCTGGGATATGGTCCTCACGCCGGCACATGGGAGTAATTTAGTTGGGAAATGGTCTGTCTGGGATATGGATCTCACGCCGGCACATGGGAGTAATTTAGTTGGGAAATGGTCTGTCTGGGATACGGTCCTCACGCCGGCACGTTGGAGTAATTTAGTTGGGAAATGGTCTGTCTGTGATATGGTCCTCACGCCGGCACGTAGGAGTAATTTAGTTGGGAAATGGTCTGTCTGGGATACGGTCCTCACGCCGGCACATGGGAGTAATTTAGTTGGGAAATGCTCTGTCTGGGATACGGTCCTCACTCCGGCACATGGGAGTAATTTAGTTTGGAAATGGTCTGTCTGGGATACGGTCCTCACGCCGGCACGTGGGAGTAATTTAGTTGGGAAATTGTCTGTCTGGGATATGGTCCTAACGCCGGCACATGGGAGTAATTTAGTTGGGAAATGGTCTGTCTGGGATATGGTCCTCACGCCGGCACGTGGGAGTAATTTAGTTGGGAAATGGTCTGACTGGGATATGGTCCTCACGCCGGCACGTAGGGGTAATTTAGTTGGGAAATGGTCTGTCTGGGATATGGTCCTCACGCCGGCACGTGGGAGTAATTTAGTTTGGAAATGCTCTGTCTGGGATACGGTCCTCACTCCGGCACATGGGAGTAATTTAATTTGGAAATGGTCTGTCTGGGATATGGTCCTCACGCCGGCACGTGGGAGTAATTTAGCTGGGAAATGCTCTGTCTGGGATATGGTCCTCACGCCGGCATATGGGAGTAATTTAGTTGGGAAATGGTCTGTCTGGGATATGGTCCTCACGCCGGCACGTGGGAGCAATTTAGTTGGGAAATGCTCTGTCTGGGATACGGTCCTCACTCCGGCACATGGGAGTAATTTAGTTTGCAAATGGTCTGTCTGGGATACGGTCCTCACGCCGGCACGTGGGAGTAATTTAGTTGGGAAATGGTCTGTCTGGGATATGGTCCTCACTCCGGCACATGGGAGTAATTTAGTTGGGAAATGGTCTGTCTGGGATATGGTCCTCACGCCGGCACATGGGAGTAATTTAGTTGGGAAATGGTCTGTCTGGGATATGGTCCTCACGCCGGCACGTGGGAGTAATTTAGTTGGGAAATGGTCTGTCCGGGATATGGTCCTCACTCCGGCACGTGGGAGTAATTTAGTTTGGAAATGGTCTGTCTGGGATATGGTGCTCAAACCGGCACATGGGAGTAATTTAGTTGGAAAATGATCTGTCTGGGATATGGTCCTCACGCCGGCACATGGGAGTAACTTAGTTGGGAAATGTTCTGTCTGGGATACGGTCCTCACGCCGGCACGTGGGAGTAATTTAGTTGGGAAATGGTCTGTCTGTGATATGGTCCTCACGCTGGCACATGGGAGTAATTTAGTTGGGAAATGGTCTGTCTGGGATACGGTCCTCACGCCGGCACATGGGAGTAATTTAGTTGGGAAATGGTCTGTCTGGGATATGGTCCTCACGCCGGCACATGGGAGTAATTTAGTTGGGAAATGGTCTGTCTGGGATATGGTCCTCACGCCGGCACATGGGAGTAATTTAGTTGGGAAATTGTCTGTCTGGGATATGTTCCTCACGCCGGCACATGGGAGTAATTTAGTTGGGAAATGGTCTGTCTGGGATATGGTCCTCACGCCGGCACATGGGAGTAATTTAGTTGGGAAATGGTCTGTCGGGGATATGGTCCTCACGCCGGCACATGGGAGTAATTTAGTTGGGAAATGGTCTGTCTGGGATATGGATCTCACGCCGGCACATGGGAGTAATTTAGTTGGGAAATGATCTGTCTGGGATACGGTCTTCACGCCGGCACATGGGAGTAATTTATTTGGGAAATGGTCTGTCTGGGATATGGATCTCATGCCGGCACATGGGAGTAATTTAGTTGGGAAATGATCTGTCTGGGATACGGTCTTCACGCCGGCACGTGGGAGTAATTTAGTTGGGAAATGGTCTGTCTGGGATATGGTCCTCATGCCGGCACACGGGAGTAATTTAGTTGGGAAATGGTCTTTCTGGGATATGGTCCTCACGCCGGCACGTGGGAGTAATTTAGTTGGGAAATGGTCTGTCTGGGATATGGTCCTCACGCCGGCACGTGGGAGTAATTTAGTTGGGAAATGGTCTGTCTGGGATATGGTCCTCACTCCGGCACACGGGAGTAATTTAGTTGGGAAATGGTCTGTCTGGGATATGGTGCTCACGCCGGCACGTGGGAGTAATTTAGTTGGGAAATGGTCTGTCTGGGATATGGTCCTCACGCCGGCACATGGGAGTAATTTAGTTGGGAAATGGTCTGTCTGTGATACGGTTCTCACTCCGGCACGTGGGAGTAATTTATTTGGGAAATGGTCTGTCTGGGATACGGTCCTCACTCCGGAACGTGGGAGTAATTTAGTTGGGAAATGGTCTGTCTGGGATACGGTCCTCACGCCGGCACGTGGGAGTAATTTAGTTGGGAAATGGTCTGTCTAGGATATGGTCCTCACGCCGGCACGTAGGAGTAATTTAGTTGGGAAATGGTCTGTCTGGGATATGGTCCTCACGCCGGCACGTGGGAGTAATTTAGTTGGGAAATGCTCTGTCTGGGATACGGTCCTCACTCCGGCACATGGGAGTAATTTAGTTTGGAAATGGTCTGTCTGGGATATGGTCCTCACGCCGGCACGTGGGAGTAATTTAGCTGGGAAATGCTCTGTCTGGGATATGGTCCTCACGCCGGCTCATGGGAGTAATTTAGTTGGGAAATGGTCTGTCTGGGATATGGTCCTCACGCCGGCACGTGGGAGTAATTTTGTTGGGAAATGGTCTGTCTGTGATATGGTCCTCACGCCGGCACGTAGGAGTAATTTAGTTGGGAAATGGTCTGTCTGGGATACGGTCCTCACGCCGGCACATGGGAGTAATTTAGTTGGGAAATGCTCTGTCTGGGATACGGTCCTCACTCCGGCACATGGGAGTAATTTAGTTTGGAAATGGTCTGTCTGGGATACGGTCCTCACGCCGGCACGTGGGAGTAATTTAGTTGGGAAATTGTCTGTCTGGGATATGGTCCTAACGCCGGCACATGGGAGTAATTTAGTTGGGAAATGGTCTGTCTGGGATATGGTCTTCACGCCGGCACGTAGGAGTAATTTAGTTGGGAAATGATCTGTCTGGGATATGGTCCTCACGCCGGCACGTGGGAGTAATTTATTTGGGAAATGCTCTGTCTGGGATACGGTCCTCACTCCGGCACATGGGAGTAATTTAGTTTGGAAATGGTCTGTCTGGGATACGATCCTCACGCCGGCACGTGGGAGTAATTTAGTTGGGAAATGGTCTGTCTGGGATATGGTCCTCACTCCGGCACATGGGAGTAATTTAGTTGGGAAATGGTCTGTCTGGGATATGGTCCTCACGCCGGCACATGGGAGTAATTTAGTTGGGAAATGGTCTGTCTGGGATATGGTCCTCACGCCGGCACGTGGGAGTAATTTAGTTGGGAAATGGTCTGTCTGGGATATGGTCCTCACTCCGGCACGTGGGAGTAATTTAGTTGGGAAATGGTCTGTCTGGGATATGGTCCTCACGCTGGCACATGGGAGTAATTTAGTTGGGAAATGGTCTGTCTGGGATATGGTCCTCAAACCGGCACATGGGAGTAATTTAGTTGGAAAATGATCTGTCTGGGATATGGTCCTCACGCCGGCACATGGGAGTAATTTAGTTGGGAAATGTTCTGTCTGGGATACGGTCCTCACGCCGGCACGTGGGAGTAATTTAGTTGGGAAATGGTCTGTCTGTGATACGGTCCTCACGCTGGCACATGGGAGTAATTTAGTTGGGAAATGGTCTGTCTGGGATACGGTCCTCACGCCGGCACATGGGAGTAATTTAGTTGGGAAATGGTCTGTCTGGGATATGGTCCTCACGCCGGCACATGGGAGTAATTTAGTTGGGAAATGGTCTGTCTGGGATATGGTCCTCACGCCGGCACATGGGAGCAATTTAGTTGGGAAATTGTCTGTCTGGGATATGGTCCTCACGCCGGCACATGGGAGTAATTTAGTTGGGAAATGGTCTGTCTGGGATATGGTCCTCACGCCGGCACATGGGAGTAATTTAGTTGGGAAATGGTCTGTCGGGGATATGGTCCTCACGCCGGCACATGGGAGTAATTTAGTTGGGAAATGGTCTGTCTGGGATATGGATCTCACGCCGGCACATGGGAGTAATTTAGTTGGGAAATGATCTGTCTGGGATATGGATCTCATGCCGGCACATGGGAGTAATTTAGTTGGGAAATGATCTGTCTGGGATATGGATCTCATGCCGGCACACGGGAGTAATTTAGTTGGGAAATGGTCTGTCTGGGATACGGTCTTCACGCCGGCACGTGGGAGTAATTTAGTTGGGAAATGGTCTGTCTGGGATATGGTCCTCACGCCGGCACATGGGAGTAATTTAGTTGGGAAATGGTCTGTCTGGGATATGGTCCTCACGCCGGCACATGGGAGTAATTTAGTTGGGAAATGGTCTGTCTGGGATATGGTCCTCACGCCGGCACATGGGAGTAATTTAGTTGGGAAATGGTCTGTCTGGGATATGGTTCTCACGCCGGCACATGGGAGTAATTTAGTTGGGAAATGGTCTGTCTGGGATATGGTCCTCACGCCGGCATATGGGAGTAATTTAGTTGGGAAATGATCTGTCTGGGATATGGTCCTCACGCCGGCACGTGGGAGTAATTTAGTTGGGAAATGGTCTGTCTGGGATATGGTCCTCACGCCGGCACGTGGGAGTAATTTAGTTGGGAAATGGTCTGTCTGGGATATGGTCCTCACTCCGGCACACGGGAGTAATTTAGTTGGGAAATGGTCTGTCTGGGATATGGTCCTCACGCCGGCACGTGGGAGTAATTTAGTTGGGAAATGGTCTGTCTGGGATATGGTCCTCACGCCGGCACGTGGGAGTAATTTAGTTGGGAAATGGTCTGTCTGGGATATGGTCCTCACGCCGGCACGTGGGAGTAATTTAGTTGGGAAATGGTCTGTCTGGGATATGGTCCTCACGCCGGCACGTGGGAGTAATTTAGTTGGGAAATGGTCTGTCTGGGATATGGTCCTCACTCCGGCACACGGGAGTAATTTTGTTGGGAAATGGTCTGTCTGGGATATGGTGCTCACGCCGGCACGTGGGTGTAATTTAGTTGGGAAATGGTCTGTCTGGGATATGGTCCTCACTCCGGCACACGGGAGTAATTTAGTTGGGAAATGGTCTGTCTGGGATATGGTCCTCACACCGGCACGTGGGAGTAATTTAGTTGGGAAATGGTCTGTCTGGGATATGGTCCTCACGCCGGCACGTGGGAGTAATTTAGTTGGGAAATGGTCTGTCTGGGATATGGTCCTCACGCCGGCACGTGGGAGTAATTTAGTTGGGAAATGGTCTGTCTGGGATATGGTCCTCACTCCGGCACACGGGAGTAATTTAGTTGGGAAATGGTCTGTCTGGGATATGGTGCTCACGCCGGCACGTGGGTGTAATTTAGTTGGGAAATGGTCTGTCTGGGATATGGTCCTCACGCCGGCACATGGGAGTAATTTAGTTGGGAAATGGTCTGTCTGTGATACGGTCCTCACTCCGGCACATGGGAGTAATTTAGTTGGGAAATGGTCTGTCTGGGATACGGTTCTCACTCCGGCACGTGGGAGTAATTTATTTGGGAAATGGTCTGTCTGGGATACGGTCCTCACGCCGGCACATGGGAGTAATTTAGTTGGGAAATGGTCTGACTGGGATACGGTCCTCACGCCGGCACATGGGAGTAATTTAGTTGGGAAATGGTCTGTCTGGGATATGGTCCACACGCCGGCACATGGGAGTAATTTAGTTGGGAAATGGTCTGTCTGGGGGTAGTGGGCTGATCTATTTTGTGGATATTTCACAGCTCCTGTGTATCAGATTCATGTGGCACAGCCCAGTACCCATTCTGTGTACATACTGTGTCCTGTCCCTCCCTCCCTTCCTCATACCTACTGCCCATGTCAGTTACAAACCATATAACAATTACAGCATGGAAACAGGCCTTCTCGGCCCTTCTAATCCGTGCCAAACACTTACTCTCACTTTGTCTCACTGACGTGCTCTCAGCCCATAACCCTCCATTCTTTTCATGTCCATATACCTATCCAATTTTACTTTAAATGACAATATCGAACCTGCCTCTACCACTTCTACTGGAAGCTCATTCCGCACAGCTGCCACTCTGAGCAAAGTAATTCCCCCTCATGTTACCCCTAAACTTTTGCCCCCTAACTCTCAACTCATGTCCTCTTGTGTGAATGTCCCCTACTCCCAATGGAAAAAGCCTATCCACGTCAACTCTATCTATCCCCCTCATAATTTTAAATACCTCTATCAAGTCCCCCCTCAACCTTCTACGCTCCAAAGAATAAAGTCCTGACTTGTTCAACCTTTCTCTGTAACTTAGGTGCAGAAACCCAGGTAACATTCTAGTAAATCTTTCTGTGCTCTCTCTATTTTGCTGACATCTTTCCTATAATTCGGTGACCAGAACTGTACACAATACTCCAAATTTGGCCTTACCAATGCCTTGTACAATTTCAACATTACATCCCAACTCCTATACTCGATGCTCTAATTTATAAAGGCCAACATACCAAACGCTTTCTTCACCACCCTATCCACATGAGATTCCACCTTTAGGGAACTATGCACCATTATCCCTAGATCACTCTGTTCTACTGCATTCCTCAATACCCTACCATTTACCATGTATGTCCTATTTTGATAACTCCTAACAAAATGTAGCTCCTCACACTTCTCAGCATTAAACTCCATCTGCCATCTTCCAGCCCACTCTTCTAACTGGCCTAAATCTCTCTGCAAGCTTTGAAAACCTACTTCATTATCCACAACGCCTACTATCTTGGTATCATCTGCATACTTACTAATCCAAATTACCACGCCATCATCCAGATCATTAATGTATATGACAAACAACAATGGACCCAGTACAGATTCCTGAGGCACAGCACTAGTCACTGGCCTCCAACCTGACAAACAGTTATCCACCACTACTCTCTGGCATCTCCCATCCAGCCACTGTTGAATCCATTTTACTACTACAATATTAATACCTAACGATTGAACCTTCCTAACTAACCTTCCGTGCGGAACCTTGTCAAAGGCCTTACTGAAGTCCAAATAGACAACATCCACTGCTTTACCCTCGTCAACCTTCCTAGTAACCTCTTCAAAAAATTCAATAAAATTTGTCAATCATGACCTTCCATGCATAAATCCATGTTCACTGTTCCTAATCAGGCCCTGTCTACCCAGATAATTATATATACCATCTCTAAGAATACTTTCCATTAATTTACCCACCACTGACGTCAAACTTACAGGCCTATAATTGCTAGGTTTACTCTTAGAAACATTTTTAAACAGTGGAACAACATGAGCAATACGCCAATCCTCTGGCAGCATCCCCATTTCTAATGACATTTGAAATATTTCTATCAGAGCCCCTGCTATTTCTACACTAAATTCCCTCAAGGTCCTAGAGAATATCCTGCCAGGACCCGGAGACTTATCCACTTTTATATTCCTTAAAAGTGCCAGTACTTCCTCTTCTTTAATCATCATAGTTTCCATAACTTCCCTACTTGTTTCCCTTACCTTACACAATTCAATATCCTTCCCCTTAGTGAATACCGAAGAAAAGGAATTGTTCAATATCTCCCCCATCTCTTTTGGCTCCACACATAGCTGTCCACTCTGATTCTCTGAGGACCAATTTTATTCCTCACTATCCTTTTGCTATTAATATAACTGTAGAAACTCTTAGGTTTTATTTTCACCTTACTTGTCAAAACAACCTCTTATCTTCTTTTAGCTTTTCTAATTTTTTCTTAAGATTCTTTTTACATTCTTTATTTTCCTCGAGCACCTCGTTTACTCCATGCTGCCTATATTTCTTGTAGATTTCTCTCTTTTTCTCTGGTCACGTACACCCAACCACAAGAACATCCCACCAAGACTTTATAAGTGCTTGGGACACTGAACTTCATCAGTCAGCGTACAGAGTGTGGATTTGGGAAGTGATGTTACAGCTATATAAGATATTTGGAGGTTGAGATAGGGTGGGTCCATGCAGGCTCTACCCCTCCTCCTCTTGCTGATTTAGACTAGATCTAGGTATCACGGGTTGCGGGTGAACGGTGAAATGTGTAATAGAAACACGAGCCCAAATTCATTTCTCGGGGTGGTGCGAGTGTTGATCAAGTTGTCACATTGAAGGGACGTTTGTGTAGGTACATGGGTGAAAGCGGTTTGGGGAACAATGGTTCGTGGGCAGATGAAGGGGCGAGACAGAAAACCAGAGAGTGTCGAATTGGTAGAACTGTTGCCTCAGTCGGGTGCGGAAGCAAAGTTATACGTCATATTTAAAGCAGAGTTTAATAGGCTACTGATTAGTGAAGGTGTCAAAGGTTACGGGCAGTGGGCAGGAAAATGGGATTCAGAAGGGAAAATAAAACATCCATGATGAAATTGCGGAGCAGATTCAATGGGCCGAATTCGAAGTGGTAAAGCTGTATGTCATGGGATGGAACTGAATGCGATGATGAGGAGACAACCTGCGATATAAAGCGAGCGCCTGAACAGGGACTTGAGTCCCGGAACCTCAGATTAAAAGTCTAATGCTCTACCGACTGAGCCACCCAGGCTCTGTTATACTGGAACCAATTATACTGGAAACACACACACACACACACACACACACACACACACACACACACACACACACACACACACACACACACACACACACACACACACACACACACACACACACACACACACACACAATCACTACACCCCACGTCCACACAGGAATCTCTCTCGAATGTTTCTGAATTTCAATTTTCTTTCTCCGATCCATTTCCAACATTTTTAGACTCCATGAGTTTCATTGCAAAGGTCAAGAGAATTATCCTTCGCTGAAACATGCCAAGCATCAAACTGGTCTGTCAGGGTCTGGGATCCAGGCCCGTTGTGCAGGAAGAAGAGATGGCTGCGGTAAATTGAATGACAAAGGGAGTGAGTTCGGGAGATGCGACAGGCAGGGGCGGAACAGGGAGCGAGAAGGTCTGATGGACGAAGCTGTTTTTATATAACCGTATAACAATTACAGCACGGAAACAGGCCATCTCGGCCCTTCTAGTCCGTGCCGACACTTGCACTCACCTAGTCCAAGTGACCCGCACTCTGCCCATAACCCTCCATTCCTTTCCTGTCCTTATAACTATCAAATTTTACTTTAAATGACAATACCGAACCTGCCTTTACCACTTCTACTGGAAGCTCATTCCACACAGCTACCACTCTCTGAGTAAAGAAAGACCAATTTTATCCCTCACTATCCTTTTGTTATTAGTATAACTGTAGAAACCCATCGGATTTACTTTCACCTTACTTGTCAAAACAACCTCGTATCTTCTTTTAGCTTTTCTAATTTCTTTCTTAAGATTCTTTTTACATTCTTTATTTTCCTCGAGCGCCTCATTTACACCATGCTGCCTATATTTATTATAGATATCTCGCTTTATCCGAACCAAGTTTCCAATATCCCTTGAAAACCATGGCTCTCTCAAACTTTTAACCTTTCCTTTCAATCTAACAGGAACATAAAGATTCTGTACCCTCAAAATTTCACCTTTAAATGACCTCCATTTCTCTATTACATCCTTCCCATAAAACAATTGAAGGAAAATAATTCTACCTTTTCTTACCATATTGGTTGGCAGTCCATCCCATGGTGCATTTAATTGGGCCAAAATAATTGGTCACTATGTGTTCCAATTAACAGAAATCCACTGAATATTCAGAGTGCATTTTAAATACTCAATTTGAAGATAATTAAAAAAAAACTAGTATACTGTCATCAATGCTATAACAAGAGATTTTATAGATGCTGGAAATCTAAAACAACAGAGTTCTGGAGGAACTCAGCAAGCGAGGCAGCATCTATGGAAAGGAATAAACAAGTAAAACTTTGAGCCAGGACCCTTCATTAGAACCGGACACACAAGATTCTGCAGACGCAGAAAATCTATGAAAAATGGGGGAGAAACTCAGCAGGTCAGGTGAGGTCAGGTCTGGAAAGGACGGGGGGAGAAACTGAAATAAGAAAGTGGGGGGAAGAGAATCAACACAGGCTGGGAGGTGATAGGTGGAGCCAGGCGAGGGGGAGGGTAAGTGAGTGGGAGGGTGAAGTGAGAAGCTGGGAGGTGATAGGTGGAGCCAGGCGAGGGGGAGGGTAAGTGAGTGGGAGGGTGAAGTGAGAAGCTGGGAGGTGATAGGTGGAGCCAGGCGAGGGGGAGGGTAAGTGAGTGGGAGGGTGAAGTGAGAAGCTGGGAGGTGATAGGTGGAGCCAGGCGAGGGGGAGGGTAAGTGAGTGGGAGGGTGAAGTGAGAATCGGGGAGGTGATAGGTGGAGCCAGGCGAGGGGGAGGGTAAGTGAGTGGGAGGGTGAAGTGAGAATCGGGGAGGTGATAGGTGGAGCCAGGCGAGGGGGAGGGTAAGTGAGTGGGAGGGTGAAGTGAGAATCGGGGAGGTGATAGGTGGAGCCAGGCGAGGGGGAGGGTAAGTGAGTGGGAGGGTGAAGTGAAAAGCTGGGAGGTGATGTGGAGCCAGGCGAGGGGGAAGGTAAGTGAGTGGGAGGGTGAAGTGAGAAGCTGGCAGGTGATAGGTGGAGCCAGGCGAGGGGGAAGTTAAGTGAGAAGCTGGGAGGTGATAGGTGGAGTCAGGTGAGGGGGAGGTTAAGTGAGTGGGAGGGTGAAGTGAGAAGCTGGGAGGTGATAGGTGGAGTCAGGCGCTGGGGAGGTAAGTGAGTGGGAGGGTGGAGTGAGAAGCTGGGAGGTGATAGGTGGAGCCAGGCGAGGGGGAGGGTAAGTGAGTGGGAGGGTGAAGTGAGAAGCTGGGAGATGATAGGTGGAGCCAGGTGAGGGGGAAGGTAAGTGAGAAGCTGGGAAGTGATAGTTGGAGAAGAAAAAGGGTTGAAGAGACCCGACATGTTGACTCTTTATTTCTCTCCATAGATGCTGCCTGACCTGCTGAGCTCCCCAGTATCTTGTGTGTCCTATACAAAGCCCAGTGCAGAATGTTTTGTCAGGGGTTTATCCCACTCCCTAATTCATGCTTTGGGTTTTATTAGACTCCAATCTACAAAACACTCAATTCCCTGGAGGACCCACCGTCCCAGGAAATCCCCCTGTACCCATAGTGATCGCATGCTCCATCTCTACATGATGGTAACCCCAGAAGAGGGACAGGCGTTCAGCTTGGGCAGAGCCCTTGACTGCCTGGACCCACGAATGGCCATCTTGGCCAGGTCCAGGAACAAGCCCACCAGTAGATTCTCTGAGTGACCCAACCCCCTCCGTACTGGGTGACCATATATCAGGAGCACAGGGCTGAAGTACAACCAAAACGTGAGCAGCAGCCCCTTCAGATACTCAAACAGGGGCTGCAACCTCTCACACTTCATATAAACATTGTACACTGACTCCTCCCGGCCTCACAAAGGACAGGTGAACCGGGTGTCTGTGAAACGGCTCCAAAATCTATTGCACGGCACAGAGGAAAAGTTCACTCAACTTCACTCGTCCCATCATTGAAATGTTCCCACAACCTATGGACTCACTTTCAAGGACTCTTCATCTCAGGATCTTGATATTTATTGCTTACTAGACAACTGTGTGACCCATTGGGGCAAACGTTGAGAGAAAGCTAGTGCAGTTTGATGTGATGCGCTTTGGAAATTAAAGAAGAAAAACTGAGTTTATTAAAGAAGAAAGATGTGTAGTGTTACATACCCCGTTGGTATCTTGCGACTGCCTTATGACCATGATGTAATTGAGTATCTTGTGAGCATGATGTAATTGTCTTGTGATGGTGGGGTGATGTAATTTTCCCGCCAGTGTGAGGTCACATGATGTAATTTTCCCGCCGGTGTGTGGTCACATGATATAATGTTTCAACAGTTATATAAGGGGAAACCCCTGTTGTGATGCAGGTTAGTTCGACAGTCAGTTCGATAGATAGTTTTGCTGCGTATTCGTCTCATGAAACAGTTTAGTTTCTAAAGTGGAGTTTTTACTTTCTGTTCAAGGAGCAAAATCTGTTGTGCTGGCAGTTTCGCCAATCGCTGCCAGTTCTGGTTTGTTGCATCTTGGATTTACCTTTACAGTCTAGTTGGAGAGTGAAGACTTTACTGTGCGAGAACCCGAAGGATTGAGTAAAGTTGGTGTCGTTTGGCGGTTTTATAAAGGATCGACCTTATTGAAACTTCATTCAGGAATAGTGACCTGCATCTGAGATAACCCCTGTAAGATCAGGAAGGTTTGTACAGTGTTGACCCTGCAGAAAAAGGTCAGTTCCTTTAAGCCATTTTATTTCCTTTATCGTGAATCCTTTGGACAAGACATCTCTCGACTGCGATCAGCATATTCGTCATTTACTTTGGAGAAATTGTTGCTGCAGGAAAGTCTCTCCTTACTGACTGTATAAATAACTTGGACTTTTGAATTTACCAGTTTAGGACTGTGTTCGAATTTACCACTTTAAGAACTATTCCAGAGTTTGGCTGGCTAAGTTAGTCGTTTGTTTAGTTTTCACTTTTGTTGAGCAGAGTTTAGTAAATGTTTATGTTTGTTTATAAAACTTGACTCAATTCTATATTCATTGTTGCTGGCCACATCACAGAAATTGGGGGTTTGTCCAGGATCTGAATCAATTTTGAGTCTAAGTGCTTGTTTAATTATCAATCTGATTTGGAAAAGGGAAATACCTGATTCTTTTGTTTGATGGTCTGTGAGTGGTATTTGGCAGCAATGATATTGACGAGTTTCTGGTATCACCAGACCCAGCAGTATAAGTGAAGGCGAGAAAATATGATGTATCCGACATTTCTAGAGGGTTGGACCTTAAAGGAATTTCGAAGTTTACAACTAAGCTGGTAATTCAGAGGAAAATCACGGAACATTATATAAATTCGGGAGATTTTGATGAAGCGGAGTTAGATAGGTTCCCTGTAAGTCAGGAAGTGATCCAGTTACACCTGGAACAGGTGGAGTTAGAGAAGCTTAGAGTAGACGCTGAGTTGCAACAAAAACAATTAGCAGCTGACATCGAGCGAAAATGGCATTAAGAGAAGCATATAAAAAGAGTCTTTGATTTAGCGATAGAGCAGTTAAGGTCCCAGACACAAGCTTCTAGTTCTAGGAAACCGTTTGTTCTTAGTCAGGAAATTAAATTGGTTCCTCCATTTAATGAGGCAGAAATAGATAAATATTTCAAGCATTTTGAAACTGTTGCTCTGATTTCTGAATGGCCGAAAGATAAATGGTCAGCGCTGTTACAAAGTGTAATTCAAGATAAAGCACAACAAGTTTATACAGCTTTAACTGCTGAGCAAGCACTTGATTATGATATTGTGAAGCGGCATATACTGAAAGTGTATTAACTAGTTCCGGAAGGCTATAGAAAAAGATAAAGAAATTTGAAGAAATCCGTGGAAAAAACTTACGTGGAATTTGCCTACGATAAAGCTGTGTGTTTTGAGAGTTGGGTTTCCTCTAAAAACGTGAGTGGGGAGTATAATAGATTGAAAGAGTTGATTTTAATGGAGAAATTTAAAAGGTGCAACCCTAGCTTTCTGTGACTTTCTGTTGACGTAAGAACACACTTAAATGAGAGGGACACTGCTACATTGCAGGAGTCTGCTGAATTAGCAGACGAGTATGCTTTACTCCATAAGTTAAATTTCCTCTGGGTAGAACTTTTAAAAGGAATATTAGCACAGAGAGTCAAAGTAAACCAGCAATTAAATCAGAAGTTAGTGAGAAATGTAAGGATGAAGGGAAACATGTGAAGGAAAGACAGTTTGGTCCTATTTGTAATTATTGTAAGAAACTTGGTCACGTAATAGCTAACTGTTTCCGACTGAAGAAGAAGGAGAAGGGGGCAGTCCCAGATGCTTGTGTGCAACATATTGAACAATCTGTAAATCCACAGAGTTCGAGAAATACAAATGAAGCTTTGTCAGAGTCTGACCAAGTTAAGGGGGATATGATCATTTTATAACCAAAGGATTTGTATCCTTGAAAGAGGAATCCACTCCGATGCCAATAAGAATCCTTAGGGATACTGGAGCTCCTCAGTCACTTACGTTAGACAGTGTTCTAAAGTTCAGCGATGAGTCTGACACTGACACTATATACGAAGTGTTGGGAGTGCCCTTATGCCTGTACATTTGCATAGTGTGAATTTAAGGTCAGGGTTAGTTACAGGACTTGTTAAAATAAGACTACAACCCAGTTTACCTGTGAATAATGTTTCTCTGTTGTTAGGGTATGACTTAGCAGATGGACAAGTTTTTCCTGAAGTGCCTTTGATGATTAAGCCCATCTTTGATGAACCAAAGATGGGTTCTAACATGGATTCCTCCTGTGTTGTAACCCGAGCTATGGCCAAAAAGATGGATGAGGAGGATGGGTCAACGCAGGATGGGTCTGCTACTGACAGACAGACAGACAGACGTACTTTATTGATCCCAAGGGAAATTGGGTTTCGTTACAGTCGCATCAACCAAGAATAGTGTAGAAATATAGCAATATAAAACCATAAATAATTAAATAATAATAGGTAAATTATGCCAAGTGGAAATAAGTCCAGGACCAACCTATTGGCTCAGGGTGTCTGACACTCCAAGGAAGGAGTTGTAAAGTTTGATGGCCACAGGCAGGAATGACTTCCAATGACACTCTGTGTTGCATCTCGGTGGAATGAGTCTCTGGCTGAATGTACTCCTGTGCCTAACCAGTACATTATGGAGTGGATGGGAGACATTGTCCAAGATGGCATGGAACTTGGACAGCGTCCTCTTTTCAGACACCACCGTCAGAGAATGCAGTTCCACCCCCACAACTTCACTGGCCTTACGAATGAGTTCGTTGATTCTGTTGGTGTCTGCTACCCTCAGCCTGCTGCCCCAGCACACAACAGCAAACATGATAGCACTGGCCACCACAGACTCATAGAACATCCTCAGTATCGTTCGGCAGGTGTTAAAGGACCTCAGTCTCCTCAGGAAGTAGAGACGGCTCTGACCCTTCTTGTAGACAGCCTCAGTGATCTTTGACCAGTCCAGTTTATTGTCAATTCATATCCCCAGGTATTTGTAATCCTCCACCATGTCCACACTGACCCCTTGGATGGAAACAGGGGTCACCGGTGCCTTAGCCCTCCTCAGGTCCACCACCAGCTCCTTAGATTTTTTCACATTAAGCTGCAGATGATTCTGCTTACACCATGTGACAAAATTTCCCACCGTAGCCCTCTACTCAGCCTCATCTCCCTTGCCATGAACCCATAACCGTTCAACTCGGGATTCGAATTTTGAGGATGTGTCAGCAACTTTCTTACCTTTATTGTTTGATCAGAACTCTTGTAGTAAGTCTGACCATGAAGATTTGTCTCTATCTCAGAAGGAGATGATAGCAACGCAGAGTAGAGTCCCTGAGATTATCACATTAAAGAACAAGCTCTTACAGATAGTGAAATTGAGAAGGTGCCAGTAGGATATTATTTTAAGAGTAGGGTGTTAATGAGGAAGTGGAGATCACCTACAATTCCTGCAAGTGAGGCATGTGAAGTTGTTCACTAGGTAGTAGTTCCTAACGTTTATCTGCAAGAGATTTTAACTTTGGCGCATAGTATGCCCTTGGGTGGACACCAAGGTGTGAAGAAAACTGTGAGCAAGGTTTTTAAACATTTTTACTGGCCTGGTTTAAGAAAAGATGTGGTGACATTTTGTCGAACTTGTCATACTTGTCAGATTGTGGGCAAACCTACTCAAGTTACTCCAGTGGCCCCACTGCAACCTATTCCTGCATTTGGTGAACCATTTTCCAAAATTATTGTAGATTGTGTAGGCCCATTGCCAAAAACTAAAACTGGCCATCAATATTTGCTGACCATCATGTGCACAGAGTTTAGGTTTCCAGAGGCAATGCCACTCAGGGATATAACGGTTTAAACGGTAATAAAGGCTCTTATAAAAATTATTTACTTATTTTGGGTTGCCTAAGGAAATACAATCTGATCAAGGTAGTAATTTTATGTCTGGATTGTTCCAGCAGATAATTTATAAACTGGGAGCTAAATAGATTACCTCAACTGCATACCATCCAGAATCGCAAGGAGCCTTAGCGAGGTTCCGTTCTACCTTCAAAACCATGAATAGGACGTATTGTGTGCAAAATGAAAAGGACTGGGATGAGGGCGTATATTTACTTTTATTTGTAGTACAGAAATCAGTGCAGGAATCCTTGGGTTTTAGTCCTTTGAACTTCTGTTTGGGCATAGAGTTAGAAGACCTTTAGCCTATTTAAAGAACAATGGATTAATAAAGAGGTACATACTAATTTGCTGGATTATGCTTTGAAAGTTAAGGATAGATTACATAAAGCTTGTAGTTTAGCCAGGGAAAATTTAAAATTGACTCAGGAGAAAATGAATACCTAGTATGATAAGGAAGCTAGAATGAGGTCATTTAAGCCTGGAGATAAGGTGTTGGTTCTTTTCCCGGTGCAAACGAATCCTTTAAAAGCTAGATTTCATGGTCCTTACGAGATTGTATCTAAAGATAATGATGTGGATTATGTGGTTGAAAATTCCAGATCGAAGGAAGTCAATACAGCTTTGCCGTATAAATATAATGAAGCCATATTATGAGAAACAGTCCACTACTGTGACTGTTGTGGTTAATAATAATGAGACTGATCCCACTGGGAACTTAATGGATGATTCATCTGAAACTCATTTTAAACACAACATTATTTCTGCCAGATTACCAAACTCAACAATTCTGGAAAATATTGATGAGAAATTAGCTCATTTACAGCCAGAGCAGAGGCAGCAGATAAAACTGTTGCTTTTGAAATATAGGGATTTATTTCCAGACGTTCCTAAAAAAACCACAGTAGCTTCACATGATGCAGAAGTTGGAGATGCCAAACCCATAAAGCAACATCCATATCGGAGGAACATAGAAAAATGTGGATTTGTTGAACAAGAAATTAAGTATATGTTAGAGAGTAGTATTATTAGACCTGCTAATTCGAATTGGAGTTCACCTTGTGTTATGATGCCTAAGTCAGACAGTAGTATTCGGTTTTGTACTGACTACAGGAAGGTGAATGCTGTAATTAAAACAGATGTGTATACAATCCCTAGAGTGAATGACTGTGTGGACAACGTCGGACAAGCAAAGTTCCTTACAAAGATTGATTTGTTAAAAGGGTATTGGTGTGTTCCATTGACTGATAGAGGTAGAGAGATTTCAGCATTTGGAACCCCATCTGGGTTATATAAATATCTTCCTTTTGGAATGAAGAATGCCCCAGATACTTTCCAGCGGATGAATAATTCTGTGCTTCATGGGTTAAAAGATACAGTTGGCTATATTGATGATTTAGTTACAGGAAATGA
Source organism: Hemitrygon akajei (assembly GCF_048418815.1). Lineage (NCBI taxonomy): Eukaryota > Metazoa > Chordata > Chondrichthyes > Myliobatiformes > Dasyatidae > Hemitrygon > Hemitrygon akajei. The sequence goes on along the minus strand of NW_027331976.1, from coordinate 2,874,324 downwards.
TACTTGGGAAGCACATATTACTACAGTGAAGAAACTATTTGAAAGGTTTTCAAAAGCTAACTTAACGATTAACTTAGCTAACAGTGAATTTGGTCATGCCACTGTGACCTACTTTGGTTATGTTGTGGGTCAAGGTAAATTAGCTCCTGTTCAGGTAATTTTAGAGGTACCCACTCCAACTGGTAAAAAGACTCTCAAAAGATTCTTGGGAATGGTAGGATATGACCGAAAATTTTGTAAGAATATTGCTGACATTACCCTTCCATTAACTAACCTCTTGAAGAAAAATGAAATGTTTGTGTGGACAGTGCTTTGTCAGGAGGCATATGAGAAACTGAAAATGATGCTATGTCATCAACTTGTGCGCAGGTCACCTGACTTTGAAAACCCATTTTCATTAGCTGTAGATGCTAGTGATGAGCAGTAGCTGCTAGTGCAGGAGCAGTATTACTTCAAAGGAATGAGGGTGACGAGGCTGATCATCCAGTAGCTTACTTTTCTAAGAAATTTAATGAGCATCAAAGAAACTATTCAACTATAGAAAAGGAATTATTATTCCTTGTTCTGGCTTTACAACATTTTAATGTGTATGTTGGTACAACTCAAAAACCACTCATAGTTTACACCGATCATAATCCGTTAGTGTTTTTGAGTAAGATGAAAAACAAAAATAGGTTACTGAATTGGAGTTCAATGTTACAGGAGTATAATATTTTGATAACTCATATTAAAGGCAAAGATAATGTGATTACTGACTGTCTATCGAGATGTTGAATGTACACTGTAGTTTTTTTATGGAGTGGTATTTTAACATTTGTAACACTCATACTCATACTCATACTCATTTGTAAGGTGTTGTATGATAATTCTGTGTATATTGTGTATGTTGTAGATTTTATACATTTGTTTTTTTTTTGTAAATAGTTAAAATTTTGCTCATAACAGACCAAAATTTTCACTTTTTGGAGGGAGGTGTTACATACCCCATGGGTATGTTGTGACTGTCTTATGACCATGATATAATTGAGTACCTTATCAGCATGATGTAATGGTGGGGTGATGTAATTTGCACGCTAATGTGAGGTCACATGATGTAATTTTCCTGCCGGTGTGTGGTCACATGATATAATGTTTCAACATGTATATACGGGGAAACCCCTGTTGTGATGCAGGTTAGTTTGATAGTCAGTTCGATAATTATTTTGCTGCGTGTTCATCTCATGACGCAGTTTCGTTTTTAAAGTAGAGTTTTTACTTTCTATTGTAAGGAGCAAAAACCGTTGTGCCGGCAGTTTCGCCAATCGCTGCGAGTTCTGGTTTGTTGCATCTTGGATTTGCCTTTACAGTCCAGCTGGAGAGTGAAGACTTTACCGAAGTGCGGGAACCCGAAGGATTGAGTAAAGTTGGTGTCGTTTGGCGGTTTTATAAAGGATCGACCTTATTGAATCTTCATTCAGGAATAGTGACCTGCATCTGAGATAACCCCTGCAAGATCAGGAAGGTTTGTGCAGTGTTGACCCTGCAGGAAAAGATAATTTCCTTTAAGCCATTTTATTTCCTTCGTTGTGAAACCTTTGGACAAGGCATCTCTCGACTACGATCAGCAGATTCGTCATTTTCTTTGGAGAAATTGTTGTTGCAGTCTCCTTACTGAATGTATAAATCACTTGGACTTTCGAATTTACCACTTTAAGAACTATTCCAGGGTTTGGCTGTTCATTAAATTGCAGTTTTGCAGTTAACTTCCGGTTAAGTTAGTCGTTAGTTTACTTTTCACTTTTGTTGAGAGGAGTTTAATAAATGTTTATGTTTGTTTATAAAACCTGACTCAATTCTATATTCATTGTTGCCGGCCACATAACAGAAGCAAGCCAAATATAGATCCTCCTCGTTTAACGAAAGACACTTTTGATGACAATATTTCTGGTTGATCTGCCACCCTTCAAGAATACTGCATGCCTTTCCTCCTCTGCCTCTTCTTCTCTCGTCTTTTTTGTCCTTATCCTTTGATCCTGGAGTCATGCAGCCCCGGCCTCATCCGAGTCTTGTTGTCTCCCTCTCCTTGCCATTTCCCTACGATGTTTGGTGTCATCTCTTGACCATAATGTCCTCCTTCTCTTTCCACTCAGCATAATTAGGCTGTCCGTATTTATTTACCCTAATGCTGGATAGAAGATACAAAGCAGTAACACCCAAGCCTCCAAGATGCAGATTTTTCTTGATGATGTGGTTGGCGCTCTCCTAAATGGAAGTGATAGCCTTGCCCTTTTGCTGTGGTTTGTATCGCTGCTGTGAGCATCGTGAGGCACTGCTGAGGCTGGCCGTGCACATGGAGTCGGCTCGGGTTGTGGAAAGTGGGGCTTGTTAACTGACGAGTGAGCAGTTTTATACAAATATATAACCTTGAACTTTGCATGCATTCTGCTAGTTAGCGCATTTTAAGTTGACTCAGTCAAAACAAGTGCCGCTGTAATGTACTGTCTGGGGTAATTGGAGGTCACAAACAGACAAACAGAGCGTTTTAGAGTTTTAGCAGTATATAGATTGAATTATCATTATTATTATTATTTCTACTTTTTGTATTTGCACAGTTTGTTGTCTTCTGCACTCTGGTTGAATGGCCTAACTGGTCGGTCTTTCATTGTTTCTGTTGTGGTTATTATTCTATTGATTTATTGAGTATGCCCACAAGAAAATGAATCTCAGGGTTGTATATGGTGAAATATCTGTACTGTGATAATAAATTTACTCTGAACTTTGAAATGCACCTTATGCTAAATGTCAATATTCTAGAATATGTTTTATAATTTGTTAATTTATTTGTGGTAGTATGACTTGATGTGTTGTTGTGAGTTATATGTACTGTGTTGTGCACCTTGGTTCAGAGGAAGGTTGTTTTGTTTGGCACGATACGTGTATAGAGACATAGAAACATAGAAACATAGGTGCAGGAGTAGGCCATTCGGCCCTTCGAGCCTGCACTGCCATTCATATGATCATGGCTGATCATCCATCTCAGAACCTTGTACCTGCTTTCTCTCCCCTGATCCCTTTAGCCACAAGGGCCATATCTAACTTCCTCTTAAATATAGCCAATGAACCGGCCTCAACTGTTTCCAGTGGCAGAGAACTCCACAGATTCACCACTCTCTGCGTGAAGTTTTTCCTCATCTCTGTCCTAAAAGGCTTCCCCTTTATCTTTAAACTGTGACCCCTCGTTCTGGACTTCCCCAACATCGGAAACAATCTTCCTGCATCTAGCCTGTCCAATCCCTTTAGAATTTTATACGTTTCAATAAGATCTCCCCTCAATCTTCTAAGTTCCAGTGAGTATAAGCCTAGTCGATCCAGTCTTTCTTCATATGAAAGTCCTGCCATCCCAGGAATAAATCTGATGAACCTTCTTTGTACTCCCTCTATGGCAAGAATGTCTTTCCTCAGATTAGGGGACCAAAACTGCACCCAATATTCTAGGTGCAGTCTCACCAAGGCCTTGTACAACTACAGTAGCACCTCCCTGCTCCTGTACTGAAATTCTTTTGCTATGAATGCCAACATACCATTTCCCTTTTTCACCGCCTGCTGTACCTGCATGCCCACCTTCAATGACTGGTGTACAATGACACACAGGTCTCGTTGCACCTCCCCTTTTCCTACTCGGCCACCATTCAGATAATAATCTGTTGTCCTGTTCTTGCAACCAAAGTGGATAACCTCACATTTATCCACATTAAATTGCATCTTCCATGAATTTGCCCACTCACATAACCTATCCAAGTCACCCTGCATCCTCCTCACAGCTAACACCGCCGCCCAGCTTCATGTCATCTGCAAACTTGGAGATGCTGCATTTAATTCCCTCGTCTAAATCATTAATATATATTGTAAACAACTGGGGTCCCAGCACTGAGCCTTGCCGTACCCCACTAGTCACTGCCTGACATTCTCAAAAGGTCCAGTTTATTCCCACTCTTTGCTTCCTGTCTGCCAACCAATTCTCTATCCACATCAATACCATACCCCCAATACCGTGTGCTTTAAGTTTGCACACTAATCTCCTGTGTAGGCCCTTGTCAAAAGCCTTTTGAAAATCTAAATATACCACATCCACTGACTCTCCCTTATCCACTCTACTAGTTACATCTTCAAAAATTCTATAAGATTCGTCAGACATGATTTTCCTTTCACAAATCCATGCTGACTTTGTCCGATGATTTCACCTCTTTCCAAATGTGCTGTTATCACATCTTTGATAACCAACTCTAGCATTCTCCCCACCACCGATGTCAGACTAACCGGTCTATAATTCCCCGGTTTTTCTCTCCCTACTTTTTTAAAAAGTGGGGTTACATTAGCCACCCTCCAATCCTCAGGAACTAATCCAGAATCTAAGGAGTTTTGAAAAACTATCACTAATGCATCCACTATTTCTTGGGCTACTTCCTTAAGCACTCTGGGATGCTGACCATCTGGCCCTGGAGATTTATCTGCCTTTAATCCCTTCAATTTACCTAACACCACTTCCCTACTAACATGTATTTCCCTCAGTTCCTCCATCTCTCTAGACCCTCGGTCCCCTACGATTTCCGGACGATTATTTATGTCCTCCTTAGTGAAGACAGAACCAAAGTAGTTATTCAATTGGTCTGCCATGTCCTTGTTCCCCATGATCAATTCACCTGTTTCTGACTGTAAGGGACCTACATTTGGCTTGACCAATCTTTTTCTTTTCACATATCTATAAAAGCTTTTACAGTTAGTTTTTATGTTCCCTGCCAGCTTTCTCTCATAACCTTTTTTCCCTTTCCTAATTAAGGCCTTTGTCCTCCTCTGCTGGTCTCTGAATTTCTCCCAGTCCTTAGGTGTGCCGATTTTTCTGGCTAATTTGTATGTTTCTGCTTTAAAATTGATACTATCCCTAATTTCCCTTGTCAGCCACGGGTGCACTATCTTCCCTGATTTATTATTTTGCCAAACTGTGATGAACAATTGTTGTAGTTCATCCATGCGATCTTTAAATGCTTGCCATTGCATATCCACCGTCAACCCTTGAAATTTCATTTGCCCGTCTATCTTAGCTAATTCAGGTCTCATACCTTCAAAGTTACCCTTCTCTAAGTTCAGAACCTTTGTTTCTGAATTAACTATGTCACTCTCCATCTTAATGAAGAGTTCCACCATATTATGGTCACTCTTACCCAAGGGGCCTCGCACGACAAGATTGCTAACTAACCCTTCCTCATTGCTCAATACCTAATCTGGTTCAATGATGATAACCTTGAACTTGAGAGTCCATTTAATCAGTGACAGTAGATTTTATGTGTCAAGGAACAAGAGCCACAAATCTCTTCACTGCAATTGAAGTGAAGAAGAATGAAAAAGAACACAATAGATCACAGGAAAGTTACTAATCAAAGTTTGGCATGTTGAGGGCAAGATCCTTAACAGAGTTGCTGAGCAGAGAGATCTTGGGATCCAAGTTCGGAACTCCTTGAAAGTGGCTCAGAGTTCAATAAGGTGGTTAAGAAGGCTTATGGATTGCTGATGTTGTTAGTCGAGGCATTGAGGTCAAAAGTCAAGAGGTTGTGTTGCAACTTTGTATAACTCTGGTGAGGCCACATCTGGGGTATTGCAGACCTTCTGGTCACCCCATAATAGGAAGGATGTTGAGGTTTTGGAGAGAGTGCAGAAGAGGTTTAACAGGATGCTGTCTGTTTTTAGAGGGCATGTGCTATCACGAGAGGCAGGATAAACTTGGGTTGTTTTCTCTGGAGCATCGGAGGCTGAGGGGAGATCAGATAGAGGTTTATAACATCTGAGAGGCAGAGATGGAGTGGACAGAGAGTATCTCTTTCCCAGGGTTGAAATGTCATATACCAGAGTGCAGGCATCGAAGGAGAGAGGGGATAGGTTCAAGAGGGATGTGAGGGGTAAATTTTTTAACAGGATCAATGACAGATGAAGCAGATTGCAGAAAGTAACAAACTATGCAAATACAAATATAAATAAATAGCAATAAATAACGAGAACATGAAATAACAAGATAAAGTCCTTAAAGTGAAATCATTGGTTGTGTGAGCATCTCAAGGGATTAAGGTTTGGGTGTTTCTGATTTGTTTTCTAGCTGGGTCAGCACAACATTGTGGGCTGAAGGGCCTGTTCCTGTGCTGTACTGTTCTATGTTCCATGTACTAGAACACAGAATCAGAATAAGGTTTATTATCACTGACAAATGTCATGAAATTTGTTGTTTTGCAGCAGCAGTACAGTGCAATGCACAAGCTACAATAACAAATATATAGAAAATAAATATGTAGTGTAGAAAGAGAGCAAAAATAGTGCGGTAATGTTCATAAGTTCACTGTCCGTTCAGAAATCTGACGGTGGAGGGGAAGAAGCTGTTCTTGAAATGTTGAGTGTGTGTCTTCAGGCTCCTGTCCCTCCTCTCTGATGGTGGTAATAGGAAGAGGGAATGTCCTGGGTGGTGGGGTCCTGACTGATGGATACTGTCTTTGTTGATTTCTATTGCACATTTGTTGCTTGTCAGTCTTTGTTTGTGTATAGTTTTTCATTGATTCTATTGTATTTCTTTGTTCCACTGTGAATGTCGGGAAGAAACTGAATCTCAGGGTATTATATAGTAATATGTAGCAACACACACACACAATGCTGGGGAAACTCAGCAGGTCAGGCAGCATCTATGGAAATGAATAGTTAGTTGATAATTTGGGCCAAGACCCCTCTTTAGGACTGAGAGGGCAGGGGGAAGATGCCAGAACAAAGGTTGGGGGGAGCAGAGAGGTTAGCTGGAAGGTGACAGGTGAAGCCAGCTGGGTGGGAAGGTCAAGGGCTGTAGAAGAAAGAAACTGATAGGAGAGGAAAGTGAATACAATTGGAGAAACTGAAGAGGAGGAGACCCAAGGGAAAGTTTAAAGCAGGTGAGAAGTAAAAGATCAGAATGGGAATATAGGAAGGGTGAGGAGTAAATTTTGTTCATCGGACAGTGAAATCGATATTCACACCATCAGGTTGGAGGGTACCCAGCTGGAATATGAGGTGTTGCTCCTCCACCTTGAGGGTGGCCTCACCTTGGCACAAGATGTGCCTCCACCACGTCTGTTCTCAGGATGTGGTTTCCATTCCAGGGTATCAGAGATGTCCTCCTGCTTTAAAGAATGGGGCTTCCCTCCCTCCCTCTACTATTGATGTTTTCCTCACCCGGATCTCCTCCATTTCCCATACATCTGGACTCACTTCATCTTCCCGAGTCTCTCATCCTCACCTACCAACACTACAGCCTCCGCATTCAACACATTACCCTCCACAATTTCCTCAATCTCCAAAGGGGCTCAACTGCTAAACATATCCTTTCCTACCCCTGCCCACCACTGTCTGCAGGGATCGTTCTCTCCACGATTCCCTTGTCCATATGTCCCTCCCCACTAATCTCCCTCCAGGCTCATCCTATCCACTTCCTCCCCCACCTCCATTGAGGGCCCCAAACACTCCTTCCAGGTGAGGTATCACTTCACCGAATCTGCCGGGGCTGTCTATTGTTCCCAGTTTGGCCTCCTCTACTTTGGAGAGACTCATGGTAAAATGGGGAACTGCTTCTCAAGCACCTCCACACCATCCGCCATAAACGGAATTTCCTGATGGCCAAACATTTAAATTCCGATTCCCAATCCCTTTCCAATGTTGTTAATATATAGCCTTGTCTTGTGCCAAGATGAATCCCCTTAAAGTCGAGGAGCAACACCTTATATTCCTTCTGCGTAGCCTCCAACCTAATGGTATGAATATCGATTTCTCCTTCCAGTGAACAAAATACTCCTCCCCCTTCGTCTATTCCCCAAAGTGACCTTTTAATTCTTAGCACCAAATTATTACTTCCCCTGGGTCCCCTCCTCCTGCCATTTCTCCTATTGTCCACTCTCCGCTCTGAGCAGATTCTTTCTTCTCCAGCCCTTGACCTTTCCCACCCACTTGGCTTCACCTATCACCTTCCAGCCAGCCTCCCTCCCCTCCCCCACCATTTAGTTCAGGATGGGGGTTGTGGTTGGCACAGAAAGAGGATGGGGAACGTGAGCTGTACAATAACACTGAACATCGTTCTGTCCCTCAGTCACAGACTCCACACTCAGTGATCCGTGTGTAACCCACACCGTCCTGGATCAGCCCTGGAGGAGCACAAGTTGTTCCAACACTTCGTGTACCGGTGGACAATGGATGGGTGATGGAAACCTTCAAGTGGGATAGTACAGATTTAACAGGTGAAGTGAGGAGATTATTACTGAGAAACTGGACACAGAAGGGGAATGTAAACAGGGGAACAAGGGGTGTGTGAATGGGAAATGCAGGGAGACCAGGATCATCAGTGACTACACTGAGATGGGGAGTAAATACAGGGAGAGCGGAGATCCCACATTCTCGGGGTAGAGACAAGGGAGAGGTGCAACAGAGAGGGAATTCCCAGGATTGGGGGAGGGGGGGGTGTTATTGACCAGAGATAGGGTACGAACAGGGTGAGTGTAATTTCTCATGTCTCTGTGAGTGGATAAACTCCCTCAGATCAGGGACTGACTCTCTGATTGTTGTTTCAGTTCTGGAGGATGGAAGATTCCCGAAACGGAAATTCCACGATATCACTGCTCTGGATGGAACCCTGGCTGGCTAGATGGTAGGGTCTGGCTCAACATCAGTGGGGCTCAGTTATTTCTGGGGAGGTTTTCTGAGCCGGATTTATTCAGAGTTCTGTAGCATGGACACAGAACCCCATCTCCCTGAGAGGTCTCCCCACAGTCACTCAGACCACTCTACGGTCCTGTATCATCATGGAGTCCGGTGGAGGAGTGACAACTTCCTGGAGTTGGGTTACAGAACTGATCTGCCCACTGACCCCATTCAGGACACGACCCGGAGGAGTTTCAACGACTCCAGACTCATTTCAGTCATGGGGCAATCTCCAGGGAGTTCGGGGAGTCTGCAGACATCATCGTTCACCAATTAGTGGGATAAATTAATGGTTGCCATGGTAATGTAGTGGTTAGCGCGTCACTATTAAAGCTCGGGATGTAAGAGTTCAGAGTTCAATTTCAGTGTCATCTGTAAGGAGTCTCTGTTCCTTCTCCCTATGGAATACATGGGTTTTCCCATGGTTCCCCATGTTTTATTACAAAATAGATAGATAAGTTTATAAAACAGATTTAAGCTTTTCTTGAAATGTGGAGGAAATGTCGGGAAACAGGAATAATCCTGGAAACTACAGAGTGGATCGAGCTGCCTGAGCAAGTGGTGGATGCCATTTTGATTTCAATGTTTAAGAGAAGTTTGGTTGGTACATGGATGGGAGAGATGGACGGCTGTGGTCCGGGTGCAGGTTGATGGGACAAGGCTGTTTAAATGGTTCAGCATGGACTGGATGGGCCGAAGGGCCTGTTTCTGTGCTGTAGCTTTCTGTGACTCTCTGACCAGTAAGTCTCACGTCAGTGGCAGGGAAGGCAGTGGAGAGGATTCTTATGGATGGGACTGATGAGCATTGGGAAGACCGTGGGTGAATGAGGGACAGTCACAAATGACACCCTCACAAATCAAAAAAACCTCTCAACCTCCACTTTACATTTATAAATGACGTGACCTGCACAGCCGTTTGTGGCAATTAATTCCACAGATTCACCATCTTCTGGCTAAAGAAATTCTCCCTCATCTCTGTTCTAAAGGGAGGTTCATGTGATATGAGGCTGTGACCTCTGGTCCCAGACTCCCCCACTATAGGAAACATCGTCTCCATGTCCACTCTATCCAGGCCTTTTAATATTCGATAGGTTTCAATGAGATCCCCCAGACGTTTGACAAGGTCCCTCATGGGAGGCTCATTCAGAAGATGAAGGTGCTGCTGCGGGGAGGGTGGGGTGGAGAGGGAGAGGGCAGCAGCTCAGTGCTGATTGAGGCCGGACCGAACCGTGGGTTGTGAACCATTGATTTAGAGTGGGTCCTGATTCACATTCCCCGCTGTACTGTGGGACCGGGTTGATTTTACAGTGTTTATAAATCTCTTTCCAGGTTCCCATCCCAACGTGGGACAGGGGGAGGTGACCAGGACAGTCTACTTCACCGAGGGTGAAGGCAGCTATTACTTCGAAGAGGTCAAGGTGAAGAACTGCTCCGATTACTTTGTGTATTGGCTGAAGCCGACCTCGAGTAACGCTGTGTACTGCACAGGTAGGTCACCGTTCCCCAGTGACACAGCAGTGTGGCAGTTGTGGGAAAATTCTGGGACGTCCTGAGTCACCAACACACACCACGGGCTGAGTTTTCCAGTCGGCTGCCCTGCCCGTGGTCTGTGATCACCTTTCCCGTATCCCCCTTCACACCGGGGTCAGAATGAAACTGCCCAGTCTGACCTGTGACAGAGATCATAGAACACAGAACAGTACAGCACAGCACAGGCTCTTCGGCCAACAATGCTGTGTCAGCTGCCGGGAGGGAGTCTACCCATCCTCTGGAGTGAGGGAGGGTGAGGCTGACAGGAAATGGAGGGAGCAGTGGTGAGAGTGAGGGGAGAGGGGGGAGTGATGTACCAAGCGGAGAGGGAGATGGAGGGAGACCGAGGGGAGAGGAAGATAGGGTGAGGCCAAGGGGAGTGGGAGGCGTTGAGAGGCCGTGGGAATGGGGAGAGAGTCACAGTGTTGGGGAAGGAAGCCCAGGGGCGGAGGGGGAGACGGGGAGAGGCCGAGTGTAGGACGACAGAAAGAGGCCGAGAGAAGTGGGGGAGAGTGAGAGGCTCAGTGGAGGGGGAAATAGCGAAGTGGCCAAGGGGAAGGAGAGACAGGGAGAGGCTGAGTGGAGAGCATGCGGGGAGTGGGATGCCAGGAGTGACGGAAGTAGGGAAGAGGCCGAGGGGAGGGAGATTTAGAGAGAGTCGAGAGAACCCAGAACAGTACAGAACAGGCCCTTCGGCCCAACAATGTTGTGCAGTCCTACTCTGAGGTCAATCTAACCCTTCCCTCCTGTATAATCCTCCATGTTTCTGTCATCCATGTGCCTATGAGTTTGTTAAATGCCCCTAATGTATCCACACACCCACCACTGTCAGTGTAAAAATTTTTACCTCTGACGTCCACCCTATACTTTCCTCCAGTCACTTTAAAATTACACCCCCTGGTATTAGCTACTTCCTCCCTGGGAAAGCGTCTCTGGCTGTCCACTCGATTTATGCCTCTTACCATCTTGTACCCCTCCATCAAGTCACCTCTCATCCTCCTTCACTCCAAAGAGATAAGCCCTCACTCACTCAACCTCTCCTGGCAAGACCTCCTCTCTAATCCAGACATCATCCTGGTAAATCTATTCTGCACTCTCTCTGAAGCTTCCATATCCTTCCTACTATGAGGTGACATGAGACTCCCGGGCTGCCTGTCTCACATAGGGACCATGTGAACATTGTCGGGGGAGAGGGGAGGGCACATTGAGGAGAATGGAGGGTCAGAGGGGAATGACTGGGTTGGAGGGAAGTAGGAAAGTGGAAAGGAGGGAGAGTGGTGTGGAAAGAAAGGGGAGTGAGGAGGAGGAAAATGAAGGCAATAAAGGGAGATTGTAGGTGGGAATGGGAGAGAGGTCTGGGGTACAAGATGGTGATTGGAGGGGAGGAATGGTGCTGAGAGGGAGCCGCTGTGAGGGTGGTGGGGGGAGAGACAATGGATGCTGGATGGTCCACAGCTCAGGAATTGGTGGTGGGGATCATCGAAGGGAACGCTGATCCCCATGGTCAGTCCCAGAATTTCATCCCGACCCGTAGTGATGAAGGAGGAGACAGGCGTTCGAACATTCCAGAGGTCTGATCAGCGTAGGGAGCAGAGCACTGCAAATTAAATAAAAGTACAGAAGGGCCATTGTTGGGAAGTAGGTCAGCGATGAGATTAGGAGTTGTCAGGCTTTGACTTGAGGCTTTGATAAGGAGAGGCTAAGTCCAAAGAACAAGGTTAGAAGATCTGGTCTTTGTTACCCATTGTACAGTGCAGGCAGGGTGGCAGATATGATAGTGGAATAGAAAGATAGAAATATAGAAATACTGCAGCACAATACAGGCCCTTTGCCCACAAAGCTGTGCCGAACATGTCCTTACCTTAGAACTACCTAGGCTTACACATAGCCTCTATTTTTCTAAGCTCCATGTACCTATCCAGGAGTCTCTTAAAATACCCTATCGTATCCGCCTCCACCACCGTTTCCGGCAGTCCATTCCACGCACTCACCACTCTCTGCATAAAAAAAACTTACCCCTGACATTTCTTCTGTATCTACTTCCAAGCACTTTAAAACTATGCCCTCTCATGCTAGCCACTTCAGCCCTGGGAAAAAGCCTCTGACTGTCCACACGATCAATGCCTGTCCTCATCTTATATACCTCTATCAGGTCACCTCTCATCCACCGTCGCTCCAAGGAGAAAAGGCCGAGTTCACCCAACCTATTCTCATAAGGCATGCTCCCCGATTCAGGCAACATCCTTGTAAATCTCTACACCCTTTCTATGGTTTCCATGTCCTTCCTGTAGTGAGGTGACCAGAATTGAACACAGTACTCCAAGTGGGGTCTGATCAGGGTAATATATAGCTGCAACATTACCTCTCGGCCCCTAAGCTCAATCCCACAATTGATTAAGGCCAATGCACCGTATGCCTTCTTAACCAGAGTTGAGTGTTCTATGGACTCGGACCTCAAGATCCCTCTCATCCTCCACCCTTACTGTTACCATTAATGTTACATTCTGCTATCACATTTGACCTACCAAAATGAACTGCCTGACACTTATCTGGGTTGAACTCCATCTGCCACTTCTCAGCCCAGTTTGGCATCATGTCCTGATGTAACCTCTGACAGCCCTCCACCCTATCCACAACACCTCCACCCTTTGTGGCATCAGTAAATTTACTAACCCATCCCTCCACTTCCCCATCCAGGACATTTATAAAAATCACAAAGTGTAAGGGTCCCAGAACAGATCCCTGAGGCACATCACTGGTCACCGGCCTCAATGCAGAATGTGATCCGTCTACAACCACTCTTTGCCTTCTTTTAGCAAAGTAGTTCTGGATCCACAAAGCAATGTCCACTTGGATCCCATGCCTCCTTACGTTCTCAGTAAGCCTTGCATGGGGTACCTTATCAAATGCCTTGCTGAAATCCATATACGCTACATCTACTGCTCTTCCTTCATCAATGTGTTTAGTCACATCTTCAAAAAGTTCAATCAGGCTCGTAAGGCACAACCTTCCTTTGACAAAGCCAGCTGACTATTCATAGTCATTTAATGCCTCTCCAAATGTTCATAAATCCTGTCTCTCAAGATCTTCTCCATCAACTTACCAAACACTGAAGTAAGACTCACTGGTCTATAATTTCCAGGGCTATTGCTACTCCCTTTTTTGAATAAGGGAGCAACATTCGCAACCCTCCAATCCTCTGGAACCTCTCCCCTCCCCACTGATGATGCAAAGATCATTGGCAGAGGCTCAGCAATCTCGTCCCTTGCTTTCCACATTAGCCTGGGGTACATCCCGTCTGGTCCCAGAGACTTAACCAACTTGATGCTTTCCAAAAGCTCCAGCACGTCCTCTTCCTTAATATCTACATGTGTTGGGTGGCAGATTTCAATTTCCCAAATATCGGAGGATAAATCGTTGCTCAGAGATTGAGGCAGAGGGCTTTCCTGAGCCTGGGTGGTTGGCGCACAAGTAGTGACAGATTGTTGGGAATTATGAGGCAGGATAGGCAGATGATAGAGCAAAGAAGCACTCAGCCAGATGGTTTGAGATGTGTCTGCTTTAATGCAAGGAGTATCATAAACAAGGCGGATGAACTTAGAGCATGGATCAATACATGGAACTGTGATTTTGTGGCCATTACAGAGTCTTGGATGTCTCAGGGGCAGGAATGGCTGCTGAGTGTGCCTGGCTTTAGATGTTTCAAAAAGGATGGGGAGAGAGGCAGACGAGGTGGGGAGTGGCACAGCTAATCAGGGATGGTATCATGTTTGCAGAAAAGGAGGAAGTCATGGAGGGATTGCCTACTGAGTCATTGTGGGTGGAAGTCAGAAACAGGAAATGGGCAATAACTTTTTTATAGTAACAGAGACATTGAGGAGCAGATAGGGAGGCAGATTCTAGAATGGTGCAATAATAATAGGGTTGATGTGATGGGTGATTTTAACTTACCCTAATATTGACTGTCATCTTTAATACAAAGGGTTTAGATGGGTGGAGTTTGTTAGGTGTGTTTACAAAGGTTTCCTGATGTAGATAAGCTGTACTTGATCTGGTATTGGGAAATGAACCTGGTCAGCTGTCAGGTCTCTCGGTGGGAGAGCATTTTGGAGATAGTGATTACAACTCTATCTCCTTCACCATGGTGCTGGAGAGGGATAGGAGCAGACAATTTGGGAAAATATTTAATTGTGGTGGTGGTGGTGGTGGGATGGGGGGGGGGTGTGAAATATGCCATTAGGCAGGAACTTGGGAACATAAATTGGGAGCAGCTGTTCTCAGGGTATTGGGCAGTTTTTGAAGTGTTGGGTCATCAGAGAGCAATGGTGGAATGAGGCATTGGTGAATAATAGAGGTATGATGAGCCTTTGTGAAAAGCTTGTATGATAGGGTGATGAATGGGGTCAGGATTGGGTTGAGTTTGATGGATGTGGGTGAGGTAATGAGCCACTGTGGCTTTTAGACACAGTGAGAGGGATGATTGAGCAGAGAATGATGAAGTAAATGTCAAAGGGATTTTCTGAGAGGTCAGAGAGGAACACTGACAGATCACAGGGAAGAAACTGGTGAGGAATGAGAGAGGGGAGGCAGGAACTGTGACGGGATGGAGAGGGAAGGTGAAGGTATGGTGGACCCCAGTTGTTGGACAGAGTAATAGAGGAAAGTTGGATGTACTGGGTGAGTAGCAGACGAACTGAGGAGACAGTGTGGTGGTGTCTAGGAGAGGGAGGGGTGGAGTGTCTAACAGGAGAAAGATGGAGTGAATGGCGAGGGCTGTCTGTGTGGAGTGGGGGAGAATTAAGGGGAGGGATTTCAGTGTCTTGCATAGGAAGGATGGATGGTTATGAGAGAGGAATGGGGTGTGAGATTAAAGAAGAGGGTTGACTGAAGAGGGAGGTGTGAATGGCCCGGGGGGACAGTGTGGGGTTTGTGGTTTAACCTATTTGATTCAGGTTGATGGTTTCTTCCTGTGTTGTTACCTCCCATCTCCCCAGTGGTGTTCCCCCACACCATAGTTCTCTGACTGGTTCACATTCGTAGTGAACTAGTGGGAACCCAGCAAGCAATGACTGGAGAATCTGGGCTGGGTTTGTCCACCACTGGATCTGGTGTCAGTGGAGGAGATTGTTGAAGGGAATGTTCCTCTCCCTGTTCAATCTGGGAATAGAGATTCATAATTGAAAGTGGCATCACAGGTAGATCGGGTCGTGAAGATAGCATTTGGCAGTTTGGCCTTCATAAATCAAAGGATTGTGATGTTATGGTGAAGTTGTAAAAAGCGATGGTGGGGCCTAATTTGGAATATTGTCAGCTGCTGGCAGGAAAGATGTCAATATGATTGGAAAGGGTTTGGAGAAAATTTACAAGGATATTGCTGGGACTTGAGGACCTGGGTTATAGTGAAAGGTTCAATCGGTTTGGGCTTCATTCCCTGGAGTGAAGGAGAATGAGGGGAGATTAGAAGGAGGTATATATAATGATGAGGGTACAGGTAGTGTCAATACTAGCTTTTCCACTGACATGACAGAGGTCATGGGTTAAGGGTGAAAGGTGAAATAGTTAAGGGGGAACCTGAGGGTCAACCTCTTCACTCAGATGTTACTGAGAGTGTGGAATGAGCTGTCAGTGAAGTGGTGGATGTGGGTTTGAATGCAGCAATGAGGAGATATTTGGATAAGTACAAGGATGGGAGTGGTGTTGGTGGCTGAGGTCCAAGTGTTGGTCAATGGGAGTGGGTATAATAGCAGGTTGCACAGACTAGACCCTGTTGACCCTGTAGCTCAACACTCTGTGTCGGACTGGAGAATACACGAACATGGAAACCCATTACAGTCCCTGTGATGTCTGCCGCACATCTTCACAGATCTGGGTGTTTAGTTTGTGTGTGATCGCAGGGAGGGATGGAGGTGAGTGGTCGAGGAGTCAGAGGATGAAAGAGTGTGGAGGGGAGGGGATGAGAGAGAGGGGAGGTGAGTGAGGGAGAGCGGAAGAAAGGGAAAGCATAGGGGAGGAGGGAGAAGAGGAGGAACAGAGTAGGTCAGGAAAGGATAGAGTGGAGGGGAAGAAGGACTATGGATGATGGAGGTTGAGAGAGCGTCTGTGGGGTGAAGGGTATGTGGGGAAGTACTGTAGGGGAGTGGAGGTCCGATAGTGGGGAAGGAAAAGGAGTGGGGAGGGCTGGAGAGGGGAATGAAGAGAATGGAGGGGAGAGTGTGCCAGGGAGAAGAGGGGAGAGTGGAGAATCATGGATGGAAATGGTGAGTAGACTGTGGGGGAGTGCAGAGAGGGGTGAGAGGAGTGAAGAAAGCGGGTGGTAGTAAGAAGGGTTGGATGTCGGGAATGACAGATTGGAGGGAAATTGGGGTCTACGAAGGGGTGATTGAGTGGATGGGGTGAGAGGTGGCTGGAGAGGAAGTGATACTGGAAGTGTACAGACCCACAGCTGGACAGTGCAGGTCAGGAATCAGTGGTGGGGATCATTGAAGGAAACCCTGATCCCCATGTTGATCCCTAAACTTCGTCCCGACTCCCACTGAAGGGAATGATCAGGGGTGACAGGGAATTGGGAGAGACAGTGGAGAGACCCTGTGTGATGTTGGTTTCTACACGCACCTATTCCTCTGTTCCTCTGACTCATGATGATTGCTCCAGTGTCTCCACTCTCTCACTCTCTCTGTTCCTCTATTCTACACACAGGTAGTTCCACAGGGAAACAGACCGATGGGTCAGTGTCTGGAGAACACACACAGAAATCATCCTCTGTCCCAGCAGGAGACACGAGCCCAGGTGTGAATTCTTCTGTCTGTATGGATTCAATCTCACACTGTAAAATACAGCGTCTCAGAGATCAGTTTACCTGCTGGGTGCAGGGGATGGGGCGTGAATGATGGAGTGAGAGGTTCCTCTCTCCTCCCTGTGACAAATTTCAGCACCATCCAGGATCACTACAAGGGAGGGTGTTGTACAATTATAACGTGGGCAGTAATGACCTTGGTCTGAGTTTAGTTCATGGGGCCGGGTGAGGTGGGTTGGTGGCCAGAGCATGAGGACTGAGCCCCTTGGCTTTGCTGAGTGAGGGATGTGAGTGGTCACTGGGGATGTCTGATGTCTTCAGGAAGGGTCAGGATCTGGGTGAGGGATGGATGGGGTCCTCGCTGAGGGTGACGGTGGGGTTGACAACCAGTGGCAGGGTTACGTGGTCAGTGTCACGGGAATTAGAAACGTGGGCTTCACGGATCACTGACTGGGTCTGGGATGATCAAATGGGTAGTGTTAGGATGGGATGGATGAGGGATCGGACAATGATCATTGTGTGTTGGGGGTGCTGGGAAACACCAAGAGGGACAAGGCCCCAATGGCAGGGTGGGAACTCACTGGATACCTGGTGAGTCCATGGAGGTTAGTGATATTGGGGAGTTTTTGAAGATTTGGGACATGAGAGTGCATTGTTGGTCTTGGCAGTGGAGAATGGTGAAGGTTTGAAGTAACGTATCTTTATGTAGAGATTGATTTTGTGACGTGTTGAATAGGGTCAGGATTGGCGTTGGAGAGTGTGAGGTGGAATGAGTGAGCAGAGAGGGGTGGATGTTGGACTGGAGAGGCTGAAGGAGAGGAGATGATTCATGCTTGTCCACTATCCCATAAGAGTCTGCAGGCTGGGGAAATGGTGGTAGGATTCACTGAAGGGAACCCTCATTGCCATGTTCAGTTGCAGAAATTCATGCTGAGGAGAGAGACCTGGAGTCATGGTGGTTTGGGAGGGAGAGTCAGTGTAGGGAGATGGATATTGTTGATTTCTTCACACTCCCCTTTCCCTCAGACTCATGTCTTGCCTAATGATCTGTTTCTGTGTTTCCACTCTCATGTTTCTCCATTCCTTCATTCCAGGTCCTGGGACTTCCACAGGGAAACAGTCTGAAAGGTCATCCACTGGAGATTTTTCCCAGGAAACTTCTTCAGACCCAGCTCGAGATACAGCCTCAGGTACCAAGTCTTGCGAACGTGTGTCATTCCATAACTTTGTAACCTGGAAGTTCTCATGAACCGATTCAAGTTGAAGTTTATTGTAATTCAACCATGCATTGGTATATAGGGAAGTGAATCAATCATTCCAGTGTCAAACTGAGGGCAGTGAAGGGAGGATTGGGAAGGAGAGGAATGGTGTCAGTTTCACCACAGACCCAGTCTCACATTCCCTGAACTCCTGTTCCATTGTGATGACCTGTTTCAGTGTTTCCACTTGTCCCTGTCTCTGTTCCTTCATTACAGACCAGGAGACTTCCACAGGGGAGCAGCCCAAAGGATCAACTACTGGAGGGTGTATACAGAAACCGTCCTCCGCCCCAATGGATACCTCAGGTACGAAGTCTTGGGACTGTTGGAGACATTTGATCATTTCCACTCCTCCACTCCCCTCTCCCCCTCTCCCCCATTGCCCCAGTCCCCCACTCCCCCACTCCTGGGCCCATTCACCTGCTCGACCTGCAGTGCAGGGCAACATGAATGACGGTGTCAGCGGAGACGATGGGCCGAGGGGCCGGTAGGTGGCTGGAGAGGGAAAGCGTGGAGACCAGGGAGAGGGTCAGAGTAACCGGGAGAAAGGGTGTGTGGGGGTGTTATGACAGGAAAGTGATGGGGAGACGGAATAGGATTCATCATTAAAGACACCCATTACTCAGGAATCCCTCTTCACATTGCTATCACAAAGGAGGAGGAACGGGAGCCTAAAGACACACAATCAGCATTTCAGGAACAGATTCTTCCCTCTGTTATCGGATGTCTGAATGGACAATGAACCCATGACCAGTACTTCCATTACTTTGTCCTCTCTTCCTGCCCTACTAGTTCATAAATGTATGTTTATGTCGGTGACATTAAACCTGATTCTGATTTTGAATAAAGAGACCCGATGTCACTGAGGAAGGAAATGACTGGATGTGGTGGGAGGGATGCGTGGGTGAGGAGAGATGGTCGGAGTGATTGAGGAGGGAGAGGGTGACTGAGGGGTGGTGAGGGGGAATAGAGAGACCTGATGTCACTGAGGAAGGGAATGACTGGATGTGATGGGAGGGATGTGTGGGTGAGGAGAGATGGTCGGAGTGATTGAGGAGGGAGAGGGTGACTGAGGAGTGAAGGGGGAATAGAGAGACCTGATGTCACTGAGGAAGGGAATGACTGGATCTGGTGGGAGGGATGTGTGGGTGAGGAGAGATGGTCGGAGTGATTGAGGATAGAGAGGGTGACTGAGGAGTGAAGGGGGAATAGAGAGACCTGATGTCACTGAGGAAGGGAATGACTGGATGTGCTGGGAGGGATGTGTGGGTGAGGAGAGATGGTCGGAGTGATTGAGGATAGAGAGGGTGACAGAGGAGTGATGTGGAGGTGGGGTGGGAGCTGACCGATGTCTGGTTCTGCCTGAATACAGAGAGATGATGAGTGAATGAGGGAGGTTTCTTGCCAGTTTCCATAACATGTTCCTCCAAGAGTCCGTTCTCCGTGTGATCATAAGTCTTCGCTGCTCGTTAACACACTACACCCAATACCAGGGGCTCTAATCTTCTGCACCAGTGACCGTGTACTGCTCTAATCTTACATGTGGATGTAACTGACATCATTTCCCATGTCCATAAAACTGTCCAATGCAGGTAATTGGGAAATCCCACATTCCATGTCTCGGTCTCTCACTCTGGATTCATCCATCTTTCTCTTTCTTTTCTCACTACCACTTTCCACCCCCTCACTGTCTGCCTCTCCCTCGTTCTCTGCCTCTCTTCACTACCTGTGCACACTCTCTCCCTGACCCCACCCCTGCCCTTTTCTCACACTCTCCCTGTCCCTGTCTAATCGAATATTGACATAGATATTTGATGAGGGTGTGGGGAGGAATCAAGGTGTTCAATGGTGGGGAGTGGGGGAGAAGAGATTGCACGATCGAAGGGACGGAAACGAGGGAGCACATCCTGTGAGCAGCACTTGACCTGACAGTGACACCATGTTGACACTGGGCTGTTTTGTTCAGGAGAGGAGGACGGGTGGATTGACGTGCAGGTGACAGCGAGTGGAGACATGAGTGAGGAAGAAGTGCGGGAAGCCATTCGAAACAAGGTGAGAGAGTGAGCTGAATGGGATGGGGTGGAGGGAAGAAGGGCGGAACACGGGGACAAATATCCTCTCCTTCCCCTCCCCCTTACCACCTTCCCCTCCTCCACCCAGACCTTCATTTTTCTATCACCTTCTCAATTTTCTCTCCTCTTATCCTCATCTTTCCTCTCAGCTCCCTCCCTCTCTGTCACACCTCTGCCTCCTGTTTGATGCTCCTCTCCTCCTATCTCTCCATCAACTTCTCCTTCCTCGGCAATCATTCATCTTTCCTCCTCTCTGGCCGCAGCTCCGGGAGATGTTCGATGATCCGGATCCTCAGATCGAGCTTGTGCAGTGCACGTCGGAGCCTCCGGAGGAGTGAGGGAGTGATCCCTCAACGAGTGAAGGAGTCTGCAGTTCCATCTCCCTGACACTTTACACCCTCTCCCTTACTCCAGCCTGCCTTTCGACAAGTATACGGCTCACAGAGGGTTAATCCTAGGATGTTGCTACACTCTGCTGATTCCCCAGTGTACCGCATCCTGCGAGCTTTTAGTTGGCCACATTGTGAAGTACGATCCCATTGAGTAGTGATGCCAGAAGCCTGGAACTGAGAGTGAGCAGACAGACCCGGCCTGTTCCAGGATGAGCAGATATCCCGAATGATGAGATCAATCACAGAACATCCTGGGTACGGTCCCCCCTCAGTACAGGACTGGGTCAGTGTGAGACGTCACACACCTTCCACAGTGTACGGTCTGTAAACACCGACACCCCTCACTACAGGACCGGGTCAGTGTGAGACGTCACACACCTTCCACAGTGTACGGTCTGTAAACACCGACACCCCTCACTACAGGACCGGGTCAGTGTGAGACGTCACACACCTTCCACAGTGTACGGTCTGTAAACACCGACACCCCTCACTACAGGACCGGGTCAGTGTGAGACGTCACACACCTTCCACAGTGTACGGTCTGTAAACACCGACACCCCTCACTACAGGACCGGGTCAGTGTGAGACGTCACACACCTTCCACAGTGTACGGTCTGTAAACACCGACACCCCTCACTACAGGACCGGGTCAGTGTGAGACGTCACACACCTTCCACAGTGTACGGTCTGTAAACACCGACACCCCTCACTACAGGACCGGGTCAGTGTGAGACGTCACACACCTTCCACAGTGTACGGTCTGTAAACACCGACACCCCTCACTACAGGACCGGGTCAGTGTGAGACGTCACACACCTTCCACAGTGTACGGTCTGTAAACACCGACACCCCTCACTACAGGACCGGGTCAGTGTGAGACGTCACACACCTTCCACAGTGTACGGTCTGTAAACACCGACACCCCTCACTACAGGACCGGGTCAGTGTGAGACGTCACACACCTTCCACAGTGTACGGTCTGTAAACACCGACACCCCTCACTACAGGACCGGGTCAGTGTGAGACGTCACACACCTTCCACAGTGTACGGTCTGTAAACACCGACACCCCTCACTACAGGACCGGGTCAGTGTGAGACGTCACACACCTTCCACAGTGTACGGTCTGTAAACACCGACACCCCTCACTACAGGACCGGGTCAGTGTGAGACGTCACACACCTTCCACAGTGTACGGTCTGTAAACACCGACACCCCTCACTACAGGACCGGGTCAGTGTGAGATCTCACACACCTTCCACAGTGTACGGTCTGTAAACACCGACACCCCTCACTACAGGACCGGGTCAGTGTGAGACGTCACACACCTTCCACAGTGTACGGTCCGTAAACACCGACACCCCTCACTACAGGACCGGGTCAGGGTGAGACCTCACACACCTTCCACAGTGTACGGTCCGTAAACACCGACACCCCTCACTACAGGACCGGGTCAGTGTGAGACCTCACACACCTTCCACAGTGTACGGTCCGTAAACACCGACACCCCTCACTACAGGACCGGGTCAGTGTGAGACGTCACACACCTTCCACAGTGTACGGTCCGTAAACACCGACACCCCTCACTACAGGACCGGGTCAGTGTGAGACGTCACACACCTTCCACAGTGTACGGTCTGTAAACACCGACACCCCTCACTACAGGACCGGGTCAGTGTGAGACGTCACACACCTTCCACAGTGTACGGTCTGTAAACACCGACACCCCTCACTACAGGACCGGGTCAGTGTGAGACGTCACACACCTTCCACAGTGTACGGTCTGTAAACACCGACACCCCTCACTACAGGACCGGGTCAGTGTGAGACGTCACACACCTTCCACAGTGTACGGTCTGTAAACACCGACACCCCTCACTACAGGACCGGGTCAGTGTGAGACGTCACACACCTTCCACAGTGTACGGTCTGTAAACACCGACACCCCTCACTACAGGACCGGGTCAGTGTGAGACGTCACACACCTTCCACAGTGTACGGTCCCGAAAACACCGACACCACTCACTACAGGACCGGGTCAGTGTGAGACGTCACACACCTTCCACAGTGTACGGTCCGTAAACACCGACACCCCTCACTACAGGACCGGGTCAGTGTGAGACGTCACACACCTTCCACAGTGTACGGTCTGTAAACACCGACACCCCTCACTACAGGACCGGGTCAGTGTGAGACGTAACACACCTTCCACAGTGTACGGTCTGTAAACACCGACACCCCTCACTACAGGACCGGGTCAGTGTGAGACGTCACACACCTTCCACAGTGTACGGTCTGTAAACACCGACACCACTCACTACAGGACCGGGTCAGTGTGAGACGTCACACACCTTCCACAGTGTACGGTCTGTAAACACCGACACCCCTCACTACAGGACCGGGTCAGTGTGAGACGTCACACACCTTCCACAGTGTACGGTCTGTAAACACCGACACCCCTCACTACAGGACCGGGTCAGTGTGAGACGTCACACACCTTCCACAGTGTACGGTCTGTAAACACCGACACCCCTCACTACAGGACCGGGTCAGTGTGAGACGTCACACACCTTCCACAGTGTACGGTCTGTAAACACCGACACCCCTCACTACAGGACCGGGTCAGTGTGAGACGTCACACACCTTCCACAGTGTACGGTCTGTAAACACCGACACCCCTCACTACAGGACCGGGTCAGTGTGAGATGTCACACACCTTCCACAGTGTACGGTCTGTAAACACCGACACCCCTCACTACAGGACCGGGTCAGTGTGAGACGTCACACACCTTCCACAGTGTACGGTCCGTAAACACCGACACCCCTCACTACAGGACCGGGTCAGGGTGAGACGTCACACACCTTCCACAGTGTACGGTCCGTAAACACCGACACCCCTCACTACAGGACCGGGTCAGTGTGAGACCTCACACACCTTCCACACTGTACGGTCTGTAAACACCGACACCCCTCACTACAGGACCGGGTCAGTGTGAGACGTCACACACCTTCCACAGTGTACGGTCTGTAAACACCGACACCCCTCACTACAGGACCGGGTCAGTGTGAGACGTCACACACCTTCCACAGTGTACGGTCTGTAAACACCGACACCCCTCACGACAGGACCGGGTCAGTGTGAGACGTCACACACCTTCCACAGTGTACGGTCTGTAAACACCGACACCCCTCACTACAGGACCGGGTCAGTGTGAGACGTCACACACCTTCCACAGTGTACGGTCCCCGTAAACACCGACACCCCTCACTACAGGACCGGGTCAGTGTGAGACGTCACACACCTTCCACAGTGTACGGTCCGTAAACACCGACACCCCTCACTACAGGACCGGGTCAGTGTGAGACGTCACACACCTTCCACAGTGTACGGTCTGTAAACACCGACACCCCTCACTACAGGACCGGGTCAGTGTGAGACGTCACACACCTTCCACAGTGTACGGTCTGTAAACACCGACACCCCTCACTACAGGACCGGGTCAGTGTGAGACGTCACACACCTTCCACAGTGTACGGTCTGTAAACACCGACACCCCTCACTACAGGACCGGGTCAGTGTGAGACGTCACACACCTTCCACAGTGTACGGTCTGTAAACACCGACACCCCTCACTACAGGACCGGGTCAGTGTGAGACGTCACACACCTTCCACATTGTACGGTCCCGAAAACACCGACACCACTCACTACAGGACCGGGTCAGTGTGAGACGTCACACACCTTCCACAGTGTACGGTCCGTAAACACCGACACCCCTCACTACAGGACCGGGTCAGTGTGAGACGTCACACACCTTCCACAGTGTACGGTCTGTAAACACCGACACCCCTCACTACAGGACCGGGTCAGTGTGAGACGTAACACACCTTCCACAGTGTACGGTCTGTAAACACCGACACCCCTCACTACAGGACCGGGTCAGTGTGAGACGTCACACACCTTCCACAGTGTACGGTCTGTAAACACCGACACCACTCACTACAGGACCGGGTCAGTGTGAGACGTCACACACCTTCCACAGTGTACGGTCTGTAAACACCGACACCCCTCACTACAGGACCGGGTCAGTGTGAGACGTCACACACCTTCCACAGTGTACGGTCTGTAAACACCGACACCCCTCACTACAGGACCGGGTCAGTGTGAGACGTCACACACCTTCCACAGTGTACGGTCTGTAAACACCGACACCCCTCACTACAGGACCGGGTCAGTGTGAGACGTCACACACCTTCCACAGTGTACGGTCTGTAAACACCGACACCCCTCACTACAGGACCGGGTCAGTGTGAGACGTCACACACCTTCCACAGTGTACGGTCTGTAAACACCGACACCCCTCACTACAGGACCGGGTCAGTGTGAGATGTCACACACCTTCCACAGTGTACGGTCTGTAAACACCGACACCCCTCACTACAGGACCGGGTCAGTGTGAGACGTCACACACCTTCCACAGTGTACGGTCCGTAAACACCGACACCCCTCACTACAGGACCGGGTCAGGGTGAGACGTCACACACCTTCCACAGTGTACGGTCCGTAAACACCGACACCCCTCACTACAGGACCGGGTCATTGTGAGACCTCACACACCTTCCACAGTGTACGGTCTGTAAACACCGACACCCCTCACTACAGGACCGGGTCAGTGTGAGACGTCACACACCTTCCACAGTGTACGGTCTGTAAACACCGACACCCCTCACTACAGGACCGGGTCAGTGTGAGACGTCACACACCTTCCACAGTGTACGGTCTGTAAACACCGACACCCCTCACGACAGGACCGGGTCAGTGTGAGACGTCACACACCTTCCACAGTGTACGGTCTGTAAACACCGACACCCCTCACTACAGGACCGGGTCAGTGTGAGACGTCACACACCTTCCACAGTGTACGGTCCCCGTAAACACCGACACCCCTCACTACAGGACCGGGTCAGTGTGAGACGTCACACACCTTCCACAGTGTACGGTCCGTAAACACCGACACCCCTCACTACAGGACCGGGTCAGTGTGAGACGTCACACACCTTCCACAGTGTACGGTCTGTAAACACCGACACCCCTCACTACAGGACCGGGTCAGTGTGAGACGTCACACACCTTCCACAGTGTATGGTCTGTAAACACCGACACCCCTCACTACAGGACCGGGTCAGTGTGAGACGTCACACACCTTCCACAGTGTACGGTCTGTAAACACTGACACCCCTCACTACAGGACTGGTTCAGTGTGAGACGTCACACACCTTCCACAGTGTACGGTCTGTAAACACCGACACCCCTCACTACAGGACCGGGTCAGTGTGAGACCTCACACACCTTCCACAGTGTACGGTCCGTAAACACCGACACCCCTCACTACAGGACTGGGTCAGTGTGAGACGTCACACACCTTCCACAGTGTACGGTCTGTAAACACCGACTCCCCTCACTACAGGACTGGGTCAGTGTGAGACGTCACACACCTTCCACAGTGTACGGTCTGTAAACACCGACACCCCTCACTACAGGACCGGGTCAGTGTGAGACGTCACACACCTTCCACAGTGTACGGTCTGTAAACACCGACACCCCTCACTACAGGACCGGGTCAGTGTGAGACGTCACACACCTTCCACAGTGTACGATCTGTAAACACCGACACCCCTCACTACAGGACCGGGTCAGTGTGAGACGTCACACACTTTCCACAGTGTACGGTCTGTAAACACCGACACTCCTCACTACAGGACCGGGTCAGTGTGAGACGTCACACACCTTCCACAGTGTACGGTCCGTAAACACCGACACCCCTCACTACAGGACCGGGTCAGTGTCAGACGACACACACCTTCCACAGTGTACGGTCCGTAAACACCGACACCCCTCACTACAGGACCGGGTAAGTGTGAGACGTCACACACCTTCCACAGTGTACGGTCTGTAAACACCGACACCCCTCACTGCAGGACTGGGTCAGTGTGAGACGTCACACACCTTCCACAGTGTACGGTCTGTAAACACCGACACCCCTCACTACAGGACCGGGTCAGTGTGAGACGTCACACACCTTCCACAGTGTACGGTCCCCGTAAACACCGACACCCCTCAGTACAGGACTGGGTCAGTGTGAGACGTCACACACCTTCCACAGTGTCCGGTCCCCATAAACACCGACACCCCTCAGTACAGGACTGGGTCAGTGTGAGACGTCACTCACCTTCCACAGTGTACGGTCCCCATAAACACCGACACCCCTCAGTACAGGACTGGGTCAGTGTGAGTCGTCACTCACCTTCCACAGTGTACGGTCTGTAAACACCGACACCCCTCACTACAGGACTGGGTCAGTGTGAGACGTCACACACCTTCCACAGTGTACGGTCTGTAAACACCGACACCCCTCACTACAGGACTGGGTCAGTGTGAGACGTCACACACCTTCCACAGTGTACGGTCTGTAAACACCGACACCCCTCACTACAGGACTGGGTCAGTGTGAGACGTCACACACCTTCCACAGTGTACGGTCCCCGTAAACACCGACACCCCTCAGTACAGGACTGGGTCAGTGTGAGACGTCACACACCTTCCACAGTGTCCGGTCCCCATAAACACCGACACCCCTCAGTACAGGACTGGGTCAGTGTGAGACGTCACTCACCTTCCACAGTGTACGGTCCCCATAAACACCGACACCCCTCAGTACAGGACTGGGTCAGTGTGAGACGTCACACACCTTCCACAGTGTACGGTCTGTAAACACCGACACCCCTCACTACAGGACTGGGTCAGTGTGAGACGTCACACACCTTCCACAGTGTACGGTCTGTAAACACCGACACCCCTCACTACAGGACCGGGTCAGTGTGAGATGTCACACACCTTCCACAGTGTACGGTCTGTAAACACCGACACCCCTCACTACAGGACCGGGTCAGTGTGAGACGTCACACACCTTCCACAGTGTACGGTCTGTAAACACCGACACTCCTCACTACAGGACCGGGTCAGTGTGAGACGTCACACACCTTCCACAGTGTACGGTCTGTAAACACCGACACCCCTCACTACAGGACCGGGTCAGTGTGAGACGTCACACACCTTCCACAGTGTACGGTCTGTAAACACCGACACCCCCTCACTACAGGACCGGGTCAGTGTGAGACGTCACACACCTTCCACAGTGTACGGTCTGTAAACACCGACACCCCTCACTACAGGACTGGGTCAGTGTGAGACGTCACACACCTTCCACAGTGTACGGTCTGTAAACACCGACACACCTCACTACAGGACTGGGTCAGTGTGAGACACACATTTGGGTTTACAATAAAATGGGAAAATTAGCTGATACTGGGCTTCATTGCATTAATAGATCATCAATAATTTGCTCTTAGTTGATCGAACTGAAATTATGTGTGAAATAATGAATCGCTTTTTGGTAAAAACTCAGAACCATGAGTGCGTCATGGTCTGTAGATGTAGTGAGGAAGAACACCCCGACACATCCGATCTCCATCTCTCTCTCTCTGACACTCTCGTTCTCCATATTTCTCTCTCACACTCTTGTTCTCCATCTCTCTCTGACACACAGTTTTATTCCACCTCTCTCTCTCTCTGATACACTCTCATTTCCATCTGTTTCTCTCTCTCTGATACACTCTCATTTCCATCTGTTTCTATCTCTGATACACTCTCATTTCCATCTGTTTCTCTCTCTGATTCACTCTCATTTCCATCTGTTTCTCTCTCTGTTACACTCTCATTTCCATCTGTTTCTTTCTCTCTGATACACTCTCATTTCCATCTGTTTCTCTCTGATACTCTCTCATTTCCATCTGTTTCTCTCTCTCTGATACACTCTCATTTCCATCTGTTTCTCTCTCTCTGATACACTCTCATTTCCATCTGTTTCTATCTCTGATACACTCTCATTTCCATCTCTCACATCGAGCAAGTCAGTCGATCTCTAACCACAGATTCCCACAAACGGTGAGAGGGAGATTGGGACAGGGCGTCGGAGAACAGAGTGCAGAGACGGTATAATGTGTCCTCAGTCTGCAAGGGTTTGAAGGGTTGAAATCCAAGGGATCTTTGACATTCCTGAATATTATTTGGAAGTGAAGCTGATGATTTGCATTGCTATTGCTTGTTGTGCGTACTCAATAAACATGGAACTGTCCGAACGCAAGTTTCTGAGAGATGTGTTCCTTTTATATCATCTGTAATTGCGGGTCAATGTGGAGAGCTGAGCATTGGCTCCCTCTGCTGGGGAGAGTGGGCAGGGCAGAAACAGTGGGTGGCGGGAGGTCAGGGAGTGTGTGTACAGATCATTCGGGTGGGTGGCTGGGATGGGGAGTGCGCAAGACCCTTCCTGGACCTGGGGGAATTTGCAGCGTCTATCCTGACGGTGTGGGGGGTGGTTTGAGTGATAATGAGGACATGGCGAAAGAAACTGGACCCTTCCTCTCTCATGTGCCTATTTTGTTCCCCTCCCTTCCTGTAAGCTCATTCTGTCCTTCCCTCTCTCCCCCATGGCACCATATCCCTGTATAGGGAAGAGTATGTATATCTGCACACTGTCAGCCTTCATCCTTTCCTCCCGTTTCCCTTCTCTCTTCCAATGTTCTCTCTACCCTTCCCACTCTCTCTCATTCTCCCTCACATACATTCACCCCATCCCTCCCTATCATTTTATCTCTCTCTCTATCTCATTCTCTTTCACTCCTTTATCTCCCATCCATCCCTTTCATTCCATTTTCTCTCTTTCATTGCATCTCTTTTTCATTCTCTGACTCCATTGCTCTCTGAAGACCCGGTTCGATCCCCGTCCCCGGTGCTGTCTCTGTGAAGTTTGCATTCTTTACCCTCCCCCTCTCTCCCTCAGACCAGTTGTGGAGGGAACAAATTCTTTCTCACCTTCCTGGTAAATGTGTGTCCTTTAGTCTGACCCTTTCCTCTGGTACGAGGCTCCCATTTCTTCCCTCCACCTTTCCCACCCTGTCATTCTACATCACTATATATTTCCCTCTCATTTTCTCAACCACTCTATCCTTTCTCATAAACTTTTTTCTCTCGCATTCACACACCATCTGTCCTCCTCCTCATTCCTCTATCTTCACTTTATCTTATTCTCCCATCTTTTGTCTTCACATCCCAATCTCACTCCATCTTTCCCTTTCCCATTATCTCACTCCAACTCTCTCTCCAGCTTCTCTCCATTTTTTCACCTCTCCACTCCATCTCTCCACCCCTCCTCTCCTGCTCTTCTCCCGTTCTCCCCACCTCTCCCTCTCTCCACCAGCCGTGCTTTCTCCAGGGGAGCGCGCAGTGAGCCTCAGCACCCGCTCCGGCTCGGCACTCCCCCGGCGCAGGGCAGGATCCAGTTTCCCCCTCAGGGGTCGGGTCTGGATGTCGCCGGTGATCCTGGATTCTCATCTACTTCCGCTGGGCTTTGATGATCTCCGGGAACTCGGGTTTGAGCCCTCTCCCTCCCCTCCTCCCACCCAACCTGGACCGCTCCTTTCCACGGATGCTGCCCGACCTGCTGAGATCCTCCAGCGTGTTGTACGTGTTGCTTTGACCCCAGCATCTGCAGTGTACTTTGTGTCCCTACATGTGTCCGCTGTCACCGGACATTTGGGCGGGGGGGGGGGGTAGTTAATATAAAGAGGAGGGTGTTAATGCCCGGGGTGGGGAAGAGGAGGGTGTTACTGTGAGGGAAGAACAAGGAGGGGAAGGGAGTTGAACGCGTGTCTGAGGAGTCACAGAGTACTGCAGTGCAGGAACGGGACCTTGAGCCTAACCAAGTCCATGGAAAACTATTACTCTGCGTAGTCCCATCGACCCGCATCTTCACCGTCCCTCTCCATACCTCTCCCATCCGTGTACTCATCCAGACCTCTCTGAAATGTTGAAATCAATCTCCCGTCCACCTCTTCCACTGGCCGCTCGTTCCCCACTCACAGCTCTCTCTGAGTGAAGACGTTCTCCCCCGTGGAGAGAGAAATTAGAGCAGTAATCAATTCATTGGGTACCCCACAATAGTCAGCGGGAACACGAGGAAAAAAATCCGAAGGGAGATCGCAAGCAGCTGAAAGAGTAGAGATGCAACTGTACAGAACATGGTTGGATCAGAGGAAGGGATGGTCGCCTCATTATCAGAGAGAGGTGGAAAGTTTGGGAAGGGTGCGGAATCGATTTACTAGGATGCTGCCTAGATTGGAGAACATGCCGTATGATGAAAGGTTGAATGAGCTGGAGCGTCTGTCTTTGGAGCGAGGGCGGGTCAGGTGTGACTAGACAGAGGTGTACAAGATGATAGGAGGCACGGAGCGAGTGGGCAGCCAGAACCCTTTCCCCAATGTGGAAATGATGAAGGTGAAGGGGTAGAATTTTAAGATGACCGAAGGGAAGGAAAGAGGGAATGTTAGAGGCTGCGGCTGTTTTTTTTTACAAAGAGCTCTGGGCAACACAATACCGGGGTGGTGTTAGAAGCAAATACATTCAGGACATTTACGAGACTTTAGGTAGCCAGATAGATGACAGAAAAGCGGGGAGCGTTGGGGCAGAGAAGGGTAAAATAGACCGTGGGGATTGTTAATGTGTTGGCACAACATTGTGGGCAGAAGAACTGCAATGTTCTATGCTCTAGGGAAGACGATGAAGAAGGGGGATATCTGGTGCTGAAGATCAGGCCCCATGGTGTTAGGCCTGATAGAGTCTCGACAGGCAATGAAAGCCTAAGATCACGCTGAGAAGACCCATGAGGGAACACATCATGGAATCCGGCCCTTTGGCCCTCGTGACTCATACCGACCAAGGCACCAGGATGAACGAGTCTCATTTGCCCGCGTTTGGCCCAAATCCCTTTAACCTGAACAGTCCACGTATTGATACAGATGTCCGTTAGTTGTTGTTATTCTGCCTGTCTCGGCTGCTTTCTTCGACAACTCGTTCCATGTACGCGCCGCCCTCTGCGTGATGACGTTGGCCCTCGGGTCCCTTTTAAACCTTTCCCCAGTGGGTACAATGATGGCGATTAAAAGATATTGGAGCAGGTACGTGTACAGGAAACGTTTGAGGAGTGTGCGACAGACACGGGCAAATGGGTCCCACTCAGCTGTCGCGGTCAGCACAAAGGAGCCGGGACAAAGGGCCTGTATAACTCCACGGCGGCAGCGAACGGGAGGCACAGGCCCGTCAAAACAGCAACAAACACCTCGGGATCAGCAGGTCGCATCTCTTCCCAGCAACATTACACACCCCTGAAATGCAGTCGTCTCCTCTGACAGCGTCATTCACGTTGCACAGAACGGCAGGTCGAGCAGGGGAACCCTCCCTCTGGCCTCCCCCATCTCAAGTCTCCCTCCTCCCTGTCCTGTCTCTGTCTCTCCACGTTTGCGTCGCCACTACTCGGACTCCCCCTCCCCCCAGCCCGGCCTCAGCATGGCTCACACTCTCGCGTTTCCATCCCCCTGGTCACTCATCCCTCTCCCGACTGGGTGGAGATTTGGGAGTCATGTCCATTCCAGTCATCCCCGCGATAGATACGTGACCCTGTAACCCGGTACCGGAGTGTGGCGACTGGGGAAACGATGAGTGAAAGGGTGTGGAGGCTGAGACGGGTTAGTCCCAAGGGCAGGTAGGAGGAAGGGCTGTTCAGTTAACTCGGCTATCGACACTCTGACGTGCTCCCTGAATCCTTCCCGTTTCAATTCCATCAGCCCATTCCTCCCCCTCTCTCGGTGGCTTGTTTGAACATTTCCCCATGTTCCCAGCTGCTCTCCCTCTCCCTACATTCACCTTATCCCGCCGCCCTCAGACCCACACTCTATTTAGCTTCATTCCAGCACTCGCACCTCATTTACTCCCTCTCGACTCAGAAAACCCACACCTTCCTCCAGGTCTCTCTCACTTCTCCCTCTCCCCTCTCCCCTCTGGCTCCCTCTGTTACCCTTTCACCCCGGTCTCGGAAAATCCACACCTTCATCCAGGTCTCTCTCACCCTCCCTCTCCGTAAGGTTTCGATAACTTTCTCTGTGCAAACCCGCTGCGTCACCCGCTGAAAATTCCAGCATTTTTAATTTCATTAACTCTTTTTGAAAGAACAAGTGATCTTTTGGAATTTTATGGTGACTGGCAAAAGAAAAAAAAAACAGGTAAAGCTTTGATTCTGTCTCTCTAAAGTACTGTCCACCCTGACAACAGTCCGACTGCCCCATTGCTCTGTGCCCTCTGCCACAGGCAGGGCTTCTCATATTACACTGGGCAATGATAATAGTCACGCATCAGGATTTAAATCAGGAGACATGTTTCACTCACAAGATTCAGGAGTTCTTTTTTTCCTGGGAGGAGGTAGATGACCAGACATTGATTTTACTTGAAGTGAAGGATTTTAGTATTTTGAATTGCGAGATTAGGGGCCAGAGCGAGATACATGTTTCGTGAACGATCTTGGTCCGGAGTAATTTACCCATGGGAGTAATTTAGTTGGGAAATGGTCTGTCTGGGATATGGTCCTCACGCCGGCACATGGGAGTAATTTAGTTGGGAAATGGTCTGTCTGGGATATGGTCCTCACGCCGGCACATGGGAGTAATTTAGTTGGGAAATGGTCTGTCTGGGATAAAGTCCTCACGCCGGCACATGGGAGTAATTTAGTTGGGAAATGGTCTGTCTGGGATATGGTCCTCACGCCGGCACATGGGAGTAATTTAGTTGGGAAATGGTCTGTCTGTGATATGGTCCTCACGCCGGCACACGGGAGTAATTTAGTTGGGAAATTGTCTGTCTGGGATACGGTCTTCACGCCGGCACATGGGAGTAATTTATTTGGGAAATGGTCTGTCTGGGATATGGATCTCATGCCGGCACATGGGAGTAATTTAGTTGGGAAATGATCTGTCTGGGATACGGTCTTCACGCCGGCACGTGGGAGTAATTTAGTTGGGAAATGGTCTGTCTGGGATATGGTCCTCACGCCGGCACACGGGAGTAATTTAGTTGGGAAATGGTCTGTCTGGGATATGGTCCTCACGCCGGCACGTGGGAGTAATTTAGTTGGGAAATGGTCTGTCTGGGATATGGTCCTCACGCCGGCACGTGGGAGTAATTTAGTTGGGAAATGGTCTGTCTGGGATATGGTCCTCACTCCGGCACACGGGAGTAATTTAGTTGGGAAATGGTCTGTCTGGGATATGGTGCTCACGCCGGCACGTGGGAGTAATTTAGTTGGGAAATGGTCTGTCTGGGATATGGTCCTCACGCCGGCACATGGGAGTAATTTAGTTGGGAAATGGTCTGACTGTGATACGGTCCTCACTCCGGCACATGGGAGTAATTTAGTTGGGAAATGGTCTGTCTGTGATACGGTTCTCACTCCGGCACGTGGGAGTAATTTATTTGGGAAATGGTCTGTCTGGGATACGGTCCTCACTCCGGCACGTGGGAGTAATTTAGTTGGGAAATGGTCTGTCTGGGATATGGTCCTCACGCCGGCACGTAGGAGTAATTTAGTTGGGAAATGGTCTGTCTGGGATATGGTCCTCACGCCGGCACGTGGGAGTAATTTAGTTGGGAAATGCTCTGTCTGGGATACGGTCCTCACTCCGGCACATGGGAGTAATTTATTTTGGAAATGGTCTGTCTGGGATATGGTCCTCACGCCGGCACGTGGGAGTAATTTAGCTGGGAAATGCTCTGTCTGGGATATGGTCCTCACGCCGGCACATGGGAGTAATTTAGTTGGGAAATGGTCTGTCTGGGATATGGTCCTCACGCCGGCACGTGCGAGTAATTTAGTTGGGAAATGGTCTGTCTGTGATATGGTCCTCACGCCGGCACGTAGGAGTAATTTAGTTGGGAAATGGTCTGTCTGGGATACGGTCCTCACGCCGGCACATGGGAGTAATTTAGTTGGGAAATGCTCTGTCTGGGATACGGTCCTCACTCCGGCACATGGGAGTAATTTAGTTTGGAAATGGTCTGTCTGGGATACGGTCCTCACGCCGGCACGTGGGAGTAATTTAGTTGGGAAATTGTCTGTCTGGGATATGGTCCTAACGCCGGCACATGGGAGTAATTTAGTTGGGAAATGGT
Source organism: Hemitrygon akajei (assembly GCF_048418815.1). NCBI lineage: Eukaryota > Metazoa > Chordata > Chondrichthyes > Myliobatiformes > Dasyatidae > Hemitrygon > Hemitrygon akajei. The sequence goes on along the minus strand of NW_027331976.1, from coordinate 2,839,434 downwards.
CTGTCTGGGATATGGTCCTCACGCCGGCACGTGGGAGTAATTTAGTTGGGAAATGGTCTGTCTGGGATATGGTCCTCACGCCGGCACGTAGGAGTAATTTAGTTGGGAAATGGTCTGTCTGGGATATGGTCCTCACGCCGGCACGTGGGAGTAATTTAGTTGGGAAATGGTCTGTCTGGGATACGGTCCTCACTCCGGCACATGGGAGTAATTTAGTTTGGAAATGGTCTGTCTGGGATATGGTCCTTACGCCGGCACGTGGGAGTAATTTAGCTGGGAAATGCTCTGTCTGGGATATGGTCCTCACGCCGGCACAAGGGAGTAATTTAGTTGGGAAATGGTCCGTCTGGGATATGGTCCTCACGCCGGCACGTGGGAGTAATTTAGTTGGGAAATGCTCTGTCTGGGATACGGTCCTCACTCAGGCACATGGGAGTAATTTAGTTTGCAAATGGTCTGTCTGGGATACGGTCCTCACGCCGGCACGTGGGAGTAATTTAGTTGGGAAATGGTCTGTCTGGGATATGGTCCTCACTCCGGCACATGGGAGTAATTTAGTTGGGAAATGGTCTGTCTGGGATATGGTCCTCACGCCGGCACATGGGAGTAATTTAGTTGGGAAATGGTCTGTCTGGGATATGGTCCTCACGCCGGCACGTGGGAGTAATTTAGTTGGGAAATGGTCTGTTTGGGATATGGTCCTCACTCCGGCACGTGGGAGTAATTTAGTTGGGAAATGGTCTGTCTGGGATATGGTCCTCACGCTGGCACATGGGAGTAATTTAGTTGGGAAATGGTCTGTCTGGGATATGGTCCTCACGCCGGCACATGGGAGTAATTTAGTTGGGAAATGTTCTGTCTGGGATACGGTCCTCACGCCGGCACGTGGGAGTAATTTAGTTGGGAAATGGTCTGTCTGGGATACGGTCCTCACGCCGGCACATGGGAGTAATTTAGTTGGGAAATGGTCTGTCTGGGATATGGTCCTCACGCTGGCACATGGGAGTAATTTAGTTGGAAAATGATCTGTCTGGGATATGGTCCTCACGCCGGCACATGGGAGTAATTTAGTTGGGAAATGTTCTGTCTGGGATACGGTCCTCACGCCGGCACGTGGGAGTAATTTAGTTGGGAAATGGTCTGTCTGTGATATGGTCCTCACGCTGGCACATGGGAGTAATTTAGTTGGGAAATGGTCTGTCTGGGATACGGTCCTCACGCCGGCACATGGGAGTAATTTAGTTGGGAAATGGTCTGTCTGGGATATGGTCCTCACGCCGGCACATGGGTGTAATTTAGTTGGGAAATGGTCTGTCTGGGATATGGTCCTCACGCCGGCACATGGGAGTAATTTAGTTGGGAAATTGTCTGTCTGGGATATGGTCCACACGCCGGCACATGGGAGTAATTTAGTTGGGAAATGGTCTGTCTGGGATATGGTCCTCACGCCGGCACATGGGAGTAATTTAGTTGGGAAATGGTCTGTCTGGGATACGGTCCTCACTCCGGCACATGGGAGTAATTTAGTTTGGAAATGGTCTGTCTGGGATATGGTCCTTACGCCGGCACGTGGGAGTAATTTAGCTGGGAAATGCTCTGTCTGGGTTATGGTCCTCACGCCGGCACATGGGAGTAATTTAGTTGGGAAATGGTCTGTCTGGGATACGGTCCTCACGCCGGCACATGGGAGTAATTTAGTTGGGAAATGGTCTGTCTGGGATATGGTCCTCACGCCGGCACGTGGGAGTAATTTAGTTGGGAAATGCTCTGTCTGGGATACGGTCCTCACTCAGGCACATGGGAGTAATTTAGTTTGCAAATGGTCTGTCTGGGATACGGTCCTCACGCCGGCACGTGGGAGTAATTTAGTTGGGAAATGGTCTGTCTGGGATATGGTCCTCACTCCGGCACATGGGAGTAATTTAGTTGGGAAATGGTCTGTCTGGGATATGGTCCTCACGCCGGCACATGGGAGTAATTTATTTGGGAAATGGTCTGTCTGGGATATGGTCCTCACGCCGGCACGTGGGAGTAATTTAGTTGGGAAATGGTCTGTCTGGGATATGGTCCTCACTCCGGCACGTGGGAGTAATTTAGTTGGGAAATGGTCTGTCTGGGATATGGTCCTCACGCTGGCACATGGGAGTAATTTAGTTGGGAAATGGTCTGTCTGGGATATGGTCCTCACGCCGGCACATGGGAGTAATTTAGTTGGGAAATGTTCTGTCTGGGATACGGTCCTCACGCCGGCACGTGGGAGTAATTTAGTTGGGAAATGGTCTGTCTGGGATACGGTCCTCACGCCGGCACGTGGGAGTAATTTAGTTGGGAAATGGTCTGTCTGGAATATGGTCCTCACGCCGGCACATGGGAGTAATTTAGTTGGGAAATGGTCTGTCTGGGATATGGTCCTCACGCCGGCACATGGGAGTAATTTAGTTGGGAAATTGTCTGTCTGGGATATGGTCCTCACGCCGGCACATGGGAGTAATTTAGTTGGGAAATGGTCTGTCTGGGATATGGTCCTCACGCCGGCACATGGGAGTAATTTAGTTGGGAAATGGTCTGTCTGGGATACGGTCCTCACGCCGGCACATGGGAGTAATTTAGTTGGGAAATGGTCTGTCTGGGATACGGTCCTCACGCTGGCACATGGGAGTAATTTAGTTGGGAAATGGTCTGTCTGGGATACGGTCCTCACGCCGGCACATGGGAGTAATTTAGTTGGGAAATGGTCTGTCTGGGATATGGTCCTCACGCCGGCACATGGGAGTAATTTAGTTGGGAAATTGTCTGTCTGGGATATGGTCCTCACGCCGGCACATGGGAGTAATTTAGTTGGGAAATGGTCTGTCTGGGATATGGTCCTCACGCCGGCACATGGGAGTAATTTAGTTGGGAAATGGTCTGTCGGGGATATGGTCCTAACGCCGGCACATGGGAGTAATTTAGTTGGGAAATGGTCTGTCTGGGATATGGATCTCACGCCGGCACATGGGAGTAATTTAGTTGGGAAATGATCTGTCTGGGATACGGTCTTCACGCCGGCACATGGGAGTAATTTAGTTGGGAAATGGTCTGTCTGGGATATGGTCCTCACGCCGGCACATGGGAGTAATTTAGTTGGGAAATGGTCTGTCTGTGATACGGTCCTCACTCCGGCACATGGGAGTAATTTAGTTGGGAAATGGTCTGTCTGTGATACGGTTCTCAATCCGGCACGTGGGAGTAATTTATTTGGGAAATGGTCTGTCTGGGATACGGTCCTCACTCCGGCACGTGGGAGTAATTTAGTTGGGAAATGGTCTGTCTGGGATACGGTCCTCACGCCGGAACGTGGGAGTAATTTAGTTGGGAAATGGTCTGTCTGGGATATGGTCCTCACGCCGGCACGTAGGAGTAATTTAGTTGGGAAATGGTCTGTCTGGGATATGGTCCTCACGCCGGCACGTGGGAGTAATTTAGTTGGGAAATGCTCTGTCTGGGATACGGTCCTCACTCCGGCACATGGGAGTAATTTAGTTTGGAAATGGTCTGTCTGGGATATGGTCCTCACGCCGGCACGTGGGGGTAATTTAGCTGGGAAATGCTCTGTCTGGGATATGGTCCTCACGCCGGCACATGGGAGTAATTTAGTTGGGAAATGGTCTGTCTGGGATACGGTCCTCACGCCGGCACGTTGGAGTAATTTAGTTGGGAAATGGTCTGTCTGTGATATGGTCCTCACGCCGGCACGTAGGAGTAATTTAGTTGGGAAATGGTCTGTCTGGGATACGGTCCTCACGCCGGCACATGGGAGTAATTTAGTTGGGAAATGCTCTGTCTGGGATACGGTCCTCACTCCGGCACATGGGAGTAATTTAGTTTGGAAATGGTCTGTCTGGGATACGGTCCTCACGCCGGCACGTGGGAGTAATTTAGTTGGGAAATTGTCTGTCTGGGATATGGTCCTAACGCCGGCACATGGGAGTAATTTAGTTGGGAAATGGTCTGTCTGGGATATGGTCCTCACGCCGGCACGTGGGAGTAATTTAGTTGGGAAATGGTCTGACTGGGATATGGTCCTCACGCCGGCACGTAGGAGTAATTTAGTTGGGAAATGGTCTGTCTGGGATATGGTCCTCACGCCGGCACGTGGGAGTAATTTAGTTTGGAAATGCTCTGTCTGGGATACGGTCCTCACTCCGGCACATGGGAGTAATTTAATTTGGAAATGGTCTGTCTGGGATATGGTCCTCACGCCGGCACGTGGGAGTAATTTAGCTGGGAAATGCTCTGTCTGGGATATGGTCCTCACGCCGGCATATGGGAGTAATTTAGTTGGGAAATGGTCTGTCTGGGATATGGTCCTCACGCCGGCACGTGGGAGCAATTTAGTTGGGAAATGCTCTGTCAGGGATACGGTCCTCACTCCGGCACATGGGAGTAATTTAGTTTGCAAATGGTCTGTCTGGGATACGGTCCTCACGCCGGCACGTGGGAGTAATTTAGTTGGGAAATGGTCTGTCTGGGATATGGTCCTCACTCCGGCACATGGGAGTAATTTAGTTGGGAAATGGTCTGTCTGGGATATGGTCCTCACGCCGGCACATGGGAGTAATTTAGTTGGGAAATGGTCTGTCTGGGATATGGTCCTCACGCCGGCACGTGGGAGTAATTTAGTTGGGAAATGGTCTGTCCGGGATATGGTCCTCACTCCGGCACGTGGGAGTAATTTAGTTTGGAAATGGTCTGTCTGGGATATGGTGCTCAAACCGGCACATGGGAGTAATTTAGTTGGAAAATGATCTGTCTGGGATATGGTCCTCACGCCGGCACATGGGAGTAACTTAGTTGGGAAATGTTCTGTCTGGGATACGGTCCTCACGCCGGCACGTGGGAGTAATTTAGTTGGGAAATGGTCTGTCTGTGATATGGTCCTCACGCTGGCACATGGGAGTAATTTAGTTGGGAAATGGTCTGTCTGGGATACGGTCCTCACGCCGGCACATGGGAGTAATTTAGTTGGGAAATGGTCTGTCTGGGATATGGTCCTCACGCCGGCACATGGGAGTAATTTAGTTGGGAAATGGTCTGTCTGGGATATGGTCCTCACGCCGGCACATGGGAGTAATTTAGTTGGGAAATTGTCTGTCTGGGATATGTTCCTCACGCCGGCACATGGGAGTAATTTAGTTGGGAAATGGTCTGTCTGGGATATGGTCCTCACGCCGGCACATGGGAGTAATTTAGTTGGGAAATGGTCTGTCGGGGATATGGTCCTCACGCCGGCACATGGGAGTAATTTAGTTGGGAAATGGTCTGTCTGGGATATGGATCTCACGCCGGCACATGGGAGTAATTTAGTTGGGAAATGATCTGTCTGGGATACGGTCTTCACGCCGGCACATGGGAGTAATTTATTTGGGAAATGGTCTGTCTGGGATATGGATCTCATGCCGGCACATGGGAGTAATTTAGTTGGGAAATGATCTGTCTGGGATACGGTCTTCACGCCGGCACGTGGGAGTAATTTAGTTGGGAAATGGTCTGTCTGGGATATGGTCCTCATGCCGGCACACGGGAGTAATTTAGTTGGGAAATGGTCTTTCTGGGATATGGTCCTCACGCCGGCACGTGGGAGTAATTTAGTTGGGAAATGGTCTGTCTGGGATATGGTCCTCACGCCGGCACGTGGGAGTAATTTAGTTGGGAAATGGTCTGTCTGGGATATGGTCCTCACTCCGGCACACGGGAGTAATTTAGTTGGGAAATGGTCTGTCTGGGATATGGTGCTCACGCCGGCACGTGGGAGTAATTTAGTTGGGAAATGGTCTGTCTGGGATATGGTCCTCACGCCGGCACATGGGAGTAATTTAGTTGGGAAATGGTCTGTCTGTGATACGGTTCTCACTCCGGCACGTGGGAGTAATTTATTTGGGAAATGGTCTGTCTGGGATACGGTCCTCACTCCGGAACGTGGGAGTAATTTAGTTGGGAAATGGTCTGTCTGGGATACGGTCCTCACGCCGGCACGTGGGAGTAATTTAGTTGGGAAATGGTCTGTCTGGGATATGGTCCTCACGCCGGCACGTAGGAGTAATTTAGTTGGGAAATGGTCTGTCTGGGATATGGTCCTCACGCCGGCACGTGGGAGTAATTTAGTTGGGAAATGCTCTGTCTGGGATACGGTCCTCACTCCGGCACATGGGAGTAATTTAGTTTGGAAATGGTCTGTCTGGGATATGGTCCTCACGCCGGCACGTGGGAGTAATTTAGCTGGGAAATGCTCTGTCTGGGATATGGTCCTCACGCCGGCTCATGGGAGTAATTTAGTTGGGAAATGGTCTGTCTGGGATATGGTCCTCACGCCGGCACGTGGGAGTAATTTTGTTGGGAAATGGTCTGTCTGTGATATGGTCCTCACGCCGGCACGTAGGAGTAATTTAGTTGGGAAATGGTCTGTCTGGGATACGGTCCTCACGCCGGCACATGGGAGTAATTTAGTTGGGAAATGCTCTGTCTGGGATACGGTCCTCACTCCGGCACATGGGAGTAATTTAGTTTGGAAATGGTCTGTCTGGGATACGGTCCTCACGCCGGCACGTGGGAGTAATTTAGTTGGGAAATTGTCTGTCTGGGATATGGTCCTAACGCCGGCACATGGGAGTAATTTAGTTGGGAAATGGTCTGTCTGGGATATGGTCTTCACGCCGGCACGTAGGAGTAATTTAGTTGGGAAATGATCTGTCTGGGATATGGTCCTCACGCCGGCACGTGGGAGTAATTTATTTGGGAAATGCTCTGTCTGGGATACGGTCCTCACTCCGGCACATGGGAGTAATTTAGTTTGGAAATGGTCTGTCTGGGATACGATCCTCACGCCGGCACGTGGGAGTAATTTAGTTGGGAAATGGTCTGTCTGGGATATGGTCCTCACTCCGGCACATGGGAGTAATTTAGTTGGGAAATGGTCTGTCTGGGATATGGTCCTCACGCCGGCACATGGGAGTAATTTAGTTGGGAAATGGTCTGTCTGGGATATGGTCCTCACGCCGGCACGTGGGAGTAATTTAGTTGGGAAATGGTCTGTCTGGGATATGGTCCTCACTCCGGCACGTGGGAGTAATTTAGTTGGGAAATGGTCTGTCTGGGATATGGTCCTCACGCTGGCACATGGGAGTAATTTAGTTGGGAAATGGTCTGTCTGGGATATGGTCCTCAAACCGGCACATGGGAGTAATTTAGTTGGAAAATGATCTGTCTGGGATATGGTCCTCACGCCGGCACATGGGAGTAATTTAGTTGGGAAATGTTCTGTCTGGGATACGGTCCTCACGCCGGCACGTGGGAGTAATTTAGTTGGGAAATGGTCTGTCTGTGATACGGTCCTCACGCTGGCACATGGGAGTAATTTAGTTGGGAAATGGTCTGTCTGGGATACGGTCCTCACGCCGGCACATGGGAGTAATTTAGTTGGGAAATGGTCTGTCTGGGATATGGTCCTCACGCCGGCACATGGGAGTAATTTAGTTGGGAAATGGTCTGTCTGGGATATGGTCCTCACGCCGGCACATGGGAGCAATTTAGTTGGGAAATTGTCTGTCTGGGATATGGTCCTCACGCCGGCACATGGGAGTAATTTAGTTGGGAAATGGTCTGTCTGGGATATGGTCCTCACGCCGGCACATGGGAGTAATTTAGTTGGGAAATGGTCTGTCGGGGATATGGTCCTCACGCCGGCACATGTGAGTAATTTAGTTGGGAAATGGTCTGTCTGGGATATGGATCTCACGCCGGCACATGGGAGTAATTTAGTTGGGAAATGATCTGTCTGGGATATGGATCTCATGCCGGCACATGGGAGTAATTTAGTTGGGAAATGATCTGTCTGGGATATGGATCTCATGCCGGCACACGGGAGTAATTTAGTTGGGAAATGGTCTGTCTGGGATACGGTCTTCACGCCGGCACGTGGGAGTAATTTAGTTGGGAAATGGTCTGTCTGGGATATGGTCCTCACGCCGGCACATGGGAGTAATTTAGTTGGGAAATGGTCTGTCTGGGATATGGTCCTCACGCCGGCACATGGGAGTAATTTAGTTGGGAAATGGTCTGTCTGGGATATGGTCCTCACGCCGGCACATGGGAGTAATTTAGTTGGGAAATGGTCTGTCTGGGATATGGTTCTCACGCCGGCACATGGGAGTAATTTAGTTGGGAAATGGTCTGTCTGGGATATGGTCCTCACGCCGGCATATGGGAGTAATTTAGTTGGGAAATGATCTGTCTGGGATATGGTCCTCACGCCGGCACGTGGGAGTAATTTAGTTGGGAAATGGTCTGTCTGGGATATGGTCCTCACGCCGGCACGTGGGAGTAATTTAGTTGGGAAATGGTCTGTCTGGGATATGGTCCTCACTCCGGCACACGGGAGTAATTTAGTTGGGAAATGGTCTGTCTGGGATATGGTCCTCACGCCGGCACGTGGGAGTAATTTAGTTGGGAAATGGTCTGTCTGGGATATGGTCCTCACGCCGGCACGTGGGAGTAATTTAGTTGGGAAATGGTCTGTCTGGGATATGGTCCTCACGCCGGCACGTGGGAGTAATTTAGTTGGGAAATGGTCTGTCTGGGATATGGTCCTCACGCCGGCACGTGGGAGTAATTTAGTTGGGAAATGGTCTGTCTGGGATATGGTCCTCACTCCGGCACACGGGAGTAATTTTGTTGGGAAATGGTCTGTCTGGGATATGGTGCTCACGCCGGCACGTGGGTGTAATTTAGTTGGGAAATGGTCTGTCTGGGATATGGTCCTCACTCCGGCACACGGGAGTAATTTAGTTGGGAAATGGTCTGTCTGGGATATGGTCCTCACACCGGCACGTGGGAGTAATTTAGTTGGGAAATGGTCTGTCTGGGATATGGTCCTCACGCCGGCACGTGGGAGTAATTTAGTTGGGAAATGGTCTGTCTGGGATATGGTCCTCACTCCGGCACACGGGAGTAATTTAGTTGGGAAATGGTCTGTCTGGGATATGGTGCTCACGCCGGCACGTGGGTGTAATTTAGTTGGGAAATGGTCTGTCTGGGATATGGTCCTCACGCCGGCACATGGGAGTAATTTAGTTGGGAAATGGTCTGTCTGTGATACGGTCCTCACTCCGGCACATGGGAGTAATTTAGTTGGGAAATGGTCTGTCTGGGATACGGTTCTCACTCCGGCACGTGGGAGTAATTTATTTGGGAAATGGTCTGTCTGGGATACGGTCCTCACGCCGGCACATGGGAGTAATTTAGTTGGGAAATGGTCTGACTGGGATACGGTCCTCACGCCGGCACATGGGAGTAATTTAGTTGGGAAATGGTCTGTCTGGGATATGGTCCACACGCCGGCACATGGGAGTAATTTAGTTGGGAAATGGTCTGTCTGGGGGTAGTGGGCTGATCTATTTTGTGGATATTTCACAGCTCCTGTGTATCAGATTCATGTGGCACAGCCCAGTACCCATTCTGTGTACATACTGTGTCCTGTCCCTCCCTCCCTTCCTCATACCTACTGCCCATGTCAGTTACAAACCATATAACAATTACAGCATGGAAACAGGCCTTCTCGGCCCTTCTAATCCGTGCCAAACACTTACTCTCACTTTGTCTCACTGACGTGCTCTCAGCCCATAACCCTCCATTCTTTTCATGTCCATATACCTATCCAATTTTACTTTAAATGACAATATCGAACCTGCCTCTACCACTTCTACTGGAAGCTCATTCCGCACAGCTGCCACTCTGAGCAAAGTAATTCCCCCTCATGTTACCCCTAAACTTTTGCCCCCTAACTCTCAACTCATGTCCTCTTGTGTGAATGTCCCCTACTCCCAATGGAAAAAGCCTATCCACGTCAACTCTATCTATCCCCCTCATAATTTTAAATACCTCTATCAAGTCCCCCCTCAACCTTCTACGCTCCAAAGAATAAAGTCCTGACTTGTTCAACCTTTCTCTGTAACTTAGGTGCAGAAACCCAGGTAACATTCTAGTAAATCTTTCTGTGCTCTCTCTATTTTGCTGACATCTTTCCTATAATTCGGTGACCAGAACTGTACACAATACTCCAAATTTGGCCTTACCAATGCCTTGTACAATTTCAACATTACATCCCAACTCCTATACTCGATGCTCTAATTTATAAAGGCCAACATACCAAACGCTTTCTTCACCACCCTATCCACATGAGATTCCACCTTTAGGGAACTATGCACCATTATCCCTAGATCACTCTGTTCTACTGCATTCCTCAATACCCTACCATTTACCATGTATGTCCTATTTTGATAACTCCTAACAAAATGTAGCTCCTCACACTTCTCAGCATTAAACTCCATCTGCCATCTTCCAGCCCACTCTTCTAACTGGCCTAAATCTCTCTGCAAGCTTTGAAAACCTACTTCATTATCCACAACGCCTACTATCTTGGTATCATCTGCATACTTACTAATCCAAATTACCACGCCATCATCCAGATCATTAATGTATATGACAAACAACAATGGACCCAGTACAGATTCCTGAGGCACAGCACTAGTCACTGGCCTCCAACCTGACAAACAGTTATCCACCACTACTCTCTGGCATCTCCCATCCAGCCACTGTTGAATCCATTTTACTACTACAATATTAATACCTAACGATTGAACCTTCCTAACTAACCTTCCGTGCGGAACCTTGTCAAAGGCCTTACTGAAGTCCAAATAGACAACATCCACTGCTTTACCCTCGTCAACCTTCCTAGTAACCTCTTCAAAAAATTCAATAAAATTTGTCAATCATGACCTTCCATGCATAAATCCATGTTCACTGTTCCTAATCAGGCCCTGTCTACCCAGATAATTATATATACCATCTCTAAGAATACTTTCCATTAATTTACCCACCACTGACGTCAAACTTACAGGCCTATAATTGCTAGGTTTACTCTTAGAAACATTTTTAAACAGTGGAACAACATGAGCAATACGCCAATCCTCTGGCAGCATCCCCATTTCTAATGACATTTGAAATATTTCTATCAGAGCCCCTGCTATTTCTACACTAAATTCCCTCAAGGTCCTAGAGAATATCCTGCCAGGACCCGGAGACTTATCCACTTTTATATTCCTTAAAAGTGCCAGTACTTCCTCTTCTTTAATCATCATAGTTTCCATAACTTCCCTACTTGTTTCCCTTACCTTACACAATTCAATATCCTTCCCCTTAGTGAATACCGAAGAAAAGGAATTGTTCAATATCTCCCCCATCTCTTTTGGCTCCACACATAGCTGTCCACTCTGATTCTCTGAGGACCAATTTTATTCCTCACTATCCTTTTGCTATTAATATAACTGTAGAAACTCTTAGGTTTTATTTTCACCTTACTTGTCAAAACAACCTCTTATCTTCTTTTAGCTTTTCTAATTTTTTCTTAAGATTCTTTTTACATTCTTTATTTTCCTCGAGCACCTCGTTTACTCCATGCTGCCTATATTTCTTGTAGATTTCTCTCTTTTTCTCTGGTCACGTACACCCAACCACAAGAACATCCCACCAAGACTTTATAAGTGCTTGGGACACTGAACTTCATCAGTCAGCGTACAGAGTGTGGATTTGGGAAGTGATGTTACAGCTATATAAGATATTTGGAGGTTGAGATAGGGTGGGTCCATGCAGGCTCTACCCCTCCTCCTCTTGCTGATTTAGACTAGATCTAGGTATCACGGGTTGCGGGTGAACGGTGAAATGTGTAATAGAAACACGAGCCCAAATTCATTTCTCGGGGTGGTGCGAGTGTTGATCAAGTTGTCACATTGAAGGGACGTTTGTGTAGGTACATGGGTGAAAGCGGTTTGGGGAACAATGGTTCGTGGGCAGATGAAGGGGCGAGACAGAAAACCAGAGAGTGTCGAATTGGTAGAACTGTTGCCTCAGTCGGGTGCGGAAGCAAAGTTATACGTCATATTTAAAGCAGAGTTTAATAGGCTACTGATTAGTGAAGGTGTCAAAGGTTACGGGCAGTGGGCAGGAAAATGGGATTCAGAAGGGAAAATAAAACATCCATGATGAAATTGCGGAGCAGATTCAATGGGCCGAATTCGAAGTGGTAAAGCTGTATGTCATGGGATGGAACTGAATGCGATGATGAGGAGACAACCTGCGATATAAAGCGAGCGCCTGAACAGGGACTTGAGTCCCGGAACCTCAGATTAAAAGTCTAATGCTCTACCGACTGAGCCACCCAGGCTCTGTTATACTGGAACCAATTATACTGGAAACACACACACACACACACACACACACACACACACACACACACACACACACACACACACACACACACACACACACACACACACACACACACACACACACACACACACACACAATCACTACACCCCACGTCCACACAGGAATCTCTCTCGAATGTTTCTGAATTTCAATTTTCTTTCTCCGATCCATTTCCAACATTTTTAGACTCCATGAGTTTCATTGCAAAGGTCAAGAGAATTATCCTTCGCTGAAACATGCCAAGCATCAAACTGGTCTGTCAGGGTCTGGGATCCAGGCCCGTTGTGCAGGAAGAAGAGATGGCTGCGGTAAATTGAATGACAAAGGGAGTGAGTTCGGGAGATGCGACAGGCAGGGGCGGAACAGGGAGCGAGAAGGTCTGATGGACGAAGCTGTTTTTATATAACCGTATAACAATTACAGCACGGAAACAGGCCATCTCGGCCCTTCTAGTCCGTGCCGACACTTGCACTCACCTAGTCCAAGTGACCCGCACTCTGCCCATAACCCTCCATTCCTTTCCTGTCCTTATAACTATCAAATTTTACTTTAAATGACAATACCGAACCTGCCTTTACCACTTCTACTGGAAGCTCATTCCACACAGCTACCACTCTCTGAGTAAAGAAAGACCAATTTTATCCCTCACTATCCTTTTGTTATTAGTATAACTGTAGAAACCCATCGGATTTACTTTCACCTTACTTGTCAAAACAACCTCGTATCTTCTTTTAGCTTTTCTAATTTCTTTCTTAAGATTCTTTTTACATTCTTTATTTTCCTCGAGCGCCTCATTTACACCATGCTGCCTATATTTATTATAGATATCTCGCTTTATCCGAACCAAGTTTCCAATATCCCTTGAAAACCATGGCTCTCTCAAACTTTTAACCTTTCCTTTCAATCTAACAGGAACATAAAGATTCTGTACCCTCAAAATTTCACCTTTAAATGACCTCCATTTCTCTATTACATCCTTCCCATAAAACAATTGAAGGAAAATAATTCTACCTTTTCTTACCATATTGGTTGGCAGTCCATCCCATGGTGCATTTAATTGGGCCAAAATAATTGGTCACTATGTGTTCCAATTAACAGAAATCCACTGAATATTCAGAGTGCATTTTAAATACTCAATTTGAAGATAATTAAAAAAAAACTAGTATACTGTCATCAATGCTATAACAAGAGATTTTATAGATGCTGGAAATCTAAAACAACAGAGTTCTGGAGGAACTCAGCAAGCGAGGCAGCATCTATGGAAAGGAATAAACAAGTAAAACTTTGAGCCAGGACCCTTCATTAGAACCGGACACACAAGATTCTGCAGACGCAGAAAATCTATGAAAAATGGGGGAGAAACTCAGCAGGTCAGGTGAGGTCAGGTCTGGAAAGGACGGGGGGAGAAACTGAAATAAGAAAGTGGGGGGAAGAGAATCAACACAGGCTGGGAGGTGATAGGTGGAGCCAGGCGAGGGGGAGGGTAAGTGAGTGGGAGGGTGAAGTGAGAAGCTGGGAGGTGATAGGTGGAGCCAGGCGAGGGGGAGGGTAAGTGAGTGGGAGGGTGAAGTGAGAAGCTGGGAGGTGATAGGTGGAGCCAGGCGAGGGGGAGGGTAAGTGAGTGGGAGGGTGAAGTGAGAAGCTGGGAGGTGATAGGTGGAGCCAGGCGAGGGGGAGGGTAAGTGAGTGGGAGGGTGAAGTGAGAATCGGGGAGGTGATAGGTGGAGCCAGGCGAGGGGGAGGGTAAGTGAGTGGGAGGGTGAAGTGAGAATCGGGGAGGTGATAGGTGGAGCCAGGCGAGGGGGAGGGTAAGTGAGTGGGAGGGTGAAGTGAGAATCGGGGAGGTGATAGGTGGAGCCATGCGAGGGGGAGGGTAAGTGAGTGGGAGGGTGAAGTGAAAAGCTGGGAGGTGATGTGGAGCCAGGCGAGGGGGAAGGTAAGTGAGTGGGAGGGTGAAGTGAGAAGCTGGCAGGTGATAGGTGGAGCCAGGCGAGGGGGAAGTTAAGTGAGAAGCTGGGAGGTGATAGGTGGAGTCAGGTGAGGGGGAGGTTAAGTGAGTGGGAGGGTGAAGTGAGAAGCTGGGAGGTGATAGGTGGAGTCAGGCGCTGGGGAGGTAAGTGAGTGGGAGGGTGGAGTGAGAAGCTGGGAGGTGATAGGTGGAGCCAGGCGAGGGGGAGGGTAAGTGAGTGGGAGGGTGAAGTGAGAAGCTGGGAGATGATAGGTGGAGCCAGGTGAGGGGGAAGGTAAGTGAGAAGCTGGGAAGTGATAGTTGGAGAAGAAAAAGGGTTGAAGAGACCCGACATGTTGACTCTTTATTTCTCTCCATAGATGCTGCCTGACCTGCTGAGCTCCCCAGTATCTTGTGTGTCCTATACAAAGCCCAGTGCAGAATGTTTTGTCAGGGGTTTATCCCACTCCCTAATTCATGCTTTGGGTTTTATTAGACTCCAATCTACAAAACACTCAATTCCCTGGAGGACCCACCGTCCCAGGAAATCCCCCTGTACCCATAGTGATCGCATGCTCCATCTCTACATGATGGTAACCCCAGAAGAGGGACAGGCGTTCAGCTTGGGCAGAGCCCTTGACTGCCTGGACCCACGAATGGCCATCTTGGCCAGGTCCAGGAACAAGCCCACCAGTAGATTCTCTGAGTGACCCAACCCCCTCCGTACTGGGTGACCATATATCAGGAGCACAGGGCTGAAGTACAACCAAAACGTGAGCAGCAGCCCCTTCAGATACTCAAACAGGGGCTGCAACCTCTCACACTTCATATAAACATTGTACACTGACTCCTCCCGGCCTCACAAAGGACAGGTGAACCGGGTGTCTGTGAAACGGCTCCAAAATCTATTGCACGGCACAGAGGAAAAGTTCACTCAACTTCACTCGTCCCATCATTGAAATGTTCCCACAACCTATGGACTCACTTTCAAGGACTCTTCATCTCAGGATCTTGATATTTATTGCTTACTAGACAACTGTGTGACCCATTGGGGCAAACGTTGAGAGAAAGCTAGTGCAGTTTGATGTGATGCGCTTTGGAAATTAAAGAAGAAAAACTGAGTTTATTAAAGAAGAAAGATGTGTAGTGTTACATACCCCGTTGGTATCTTGCGACTGCCTTATGACCATGATGTAATTGAGTATCTTGTGAGCATGATGTAATTGTCTTGTGATGGTGGGGTGATGTAATTTTCCCGCCAGTGTGAGGTCACATGATGTAATTTTCCCGCCGGTGTGTGGTCACATGATATAATGTTTCAACAGTTATATAAGGGGAAACCCCTGTTGTGATGCAGGTTAGTTCGACAGTCAGTTCGATAGATAGTTTTGCTGCGTATTCGTCTCATGAAACAGTTTAGTTTCTAAAGTGGAGTTTTTACTTTCTGTTCAAGGAGCAAAATCTGTTGTGCTGGCAGTTTCGCCAATCGCTGCCAGTTCTGGTTTGTTGCATCTTGGATTTACCTTTACAGTCTAGTTGGAGAGTGAAGACTTTACTGTGCGAGAACCCGAAGGATTGAGTAAAGTTGGTGTCGTTTGGCGGTTTTATAAAGGATCGACCTTATTGAAACTTCATTCAGGAATAGTGACCTGCATCTGAGATAACCCCTGTAAGATCAGGAAGGTTTGTACAGTGTTGACCCTGCAGAAAAAGGTCAGTTCCTTTAAGCCATTTTATTTCCTTTATCGTGAATCCTTTGGACAAGACATCTCTCGACTGCGATCAGCATATTCGTCATTTACTTTGGAGAAATTGTTGCTGCAGGAAAGTCTCTCCTTACTGACTGTATAAATAACTTGGACTTTTGAATTTACCAGTTTAGGACTGTGTTCGAATTTACCACTTTAAGAACTATTCCAGAGTTTGGCTGGCTAAGTTAGTCGTTTGTTTAGTTTTCACTTTTGTTGAGCAGAGTTTAGTAAATGTTTATGTTTGTTTATAAAACTTGACTCAATTCTATATTCATTGTTGCTGGCCACATCACAGAAATTGGGGGTTTGTCCAGGATCTGAATCAATTTTGAGTCTAAGTGCTTGTTTAATTATCAATCTGATTTGGAAAAGGGAAATACCTGATTCTTTTGTTTGATGGTCTGTGAGTGGTATTTGGCAGCAATGATATTGACGAGTTTCTGGTATCACCAGACCCAGCAGTATAAGTGAAGGCGAGAAAATATGATGTATCCGACATTTCTAGAGGGTTGGACCTTAAAGGAATTTCGAAGTTTACAACTAAGCTGGTAATTCAGAGGAAAATCACGGAACATTATATAAATTCGGGAGATTTTGATGAAGCGGAGTTAGATAGGTTCCCTGTAAGTCAGGAAGTGATCCAGTTACACCTGGAACAGGTGGAGTTAGAGAAGCTTAGAGTAGACGCTGAGTTGCAACAAAAACAATTAGCAGCTGACATCGAGCGAAAATGGCATTAAGAGAAGCATATAAAAAGAGTCTTTGATTTAGCGATAGAGCAGTTAAGGTCCCAGACACAAGCTTCTAGTTCTAGGAAACCGTTTGTTCTTAGTCAGGAAATTAAATTGGTTCCTCCATTTAATGAGGCAGAAATAGATAAATATTTCAAGCATTTTGAAACTGTTGCTCTGATTTCTGAATGGCCGAAAGATAAATGGTCAGCGCTGTTACAAAGTGTAATTCAAGATAAAGCACAACAAGTTTATACAGCTTTAACTGCTGAGCAAGCACTTGATTATGATATTGTGAAGCGGCATATACTGAAAGTGTATTAACTAGTTCCGGAAGGCTATAGAAAAAGATAAAGAAATTTGAAGAAATCCGTGGAAAAAACTTACGTGGAATTTGCCTACGATAAAGCTGTGTGTTTTGAGAGTTGGGTTTCCTCTAAAAACGTGAGTGGGGAGTATAATAGATTGAAAGAGTTGATTTTAATGGAGAAATTTAAAAGGTGCAACCCTAGCTTTCTGTGACTTTCTGTTGACGTAAGAACACACTTAAATGAGAGGGACACTGCTACATTGCAGGAGTCTGCTGAATTAGCAGACGAGTATGCTTTACTCCATAAGTTAAATTTCCTCTGGGTAGAACTTTTAAAAGGAATATTAGCACAGAGAGTCAAAGTAAACCAGCAATTAAATCAGAAGTTAGTGAGAAATGTAAGGATGAAGGGAAACATGTGAAGGAAAGACAGTTTGGTCCTATTTGTAATTATTGTAAGAAACTTGGTCACGTAATAGCTAACTGTTTCCGACTGAAGAAGAAGGAGAAGGGGGCAGTCCCAGATGCTTGTGTGCAACATATTGAACAATCTGTAAATCCACAGAGTTCGAGAAATACAAATGAAGCTTTGTCAGAGTCTGACCAAGTTAAGGGGGATATGAACATTTTATAACCAAAGGATTTGTATCCTTGAAAGAGGAATCCACTCCGATGCCAATAAGAATCCTTAGGGATACTGGAGCTCCTCAGTCACTTACGTTAGACAGTGTTCTAAAGTTCAGCGATGAGTCTGACACTGACACTATATACGAAGTGTTGGGAGTGCCCTTATGCCTGTACATTTGCATAGTGTGAATTTAAGGTCAGGGTTAGTTACAGGACTTGTTAAAATAAGACTACAACCCAGTTTACCTGTGAATAATGTTTCTCTGTTGTTAGGGTATGACTTAGCAGATGGACAAGTTTTTCCTGAAGTGCCTTTGATGATTAAGCCCATCTTTGATGAACCAAAGATGGGTTCTAACATGGATTCCTCCTGTGTTGTAACCCGAGCTATGGCCAAAAAGATGGATGAGGAGGATGGGTCAACGCAGGATGGGTCTGCTACTGACAGACAGACAGACAGACGTACTTTATTGATCCCAAGGGAAATTGGGTTTCGTTACAGTCGCATCAACCAAGAATAGTGTAGAAATATAGCAATATAAAACCATAAATAATTAAATAATAATAGGTAAATTATGCCAAGTGGAAATAAGTCCAGGACCAACCTATTGGCTCAGGGTGTCTGACACTCCAAGGAAGGAGTTGTAAAGTTTGATGGCCACAGGCAGGAATGACTTCCAATGACACTCTGTGTTGCATCTCGGTGGAATGAGTCTCTGGCTGAATGTACTCCTGTGCCTAACCAGTACATTATGGAGTGGATGGGAGACATTGTCCAAGTTGGCATGGAACTTGGACAGCGTCCTCTTTTCAGACACCACCGTCAGAGAATGCAGTTCCACCCCCACAACTTCACTGGCCTTACGAATGAGTTCGTTGATTCTGTTGGTGTCTGCTACCCTCAGCCTGCTGCCCCAGCACACAACAGCAAACATGATAGCACTGGCCACCACAGACTCATAGAACATCCTCAGTATCGTTCGGCAGGTGTTAAAGGACCTCAGTCTCCTCAGGAAGTAGAGACGGCTCTGACCCTTCTTGTAGACAGCCTCAGTGATCTTTGACCAGTCCAGTTTATTGTCAATTCATATCCCCAGGTATTTGTAATCCTCCACCATGTCCACACTGACCCCTTGGATGGAAACAGGGGTCACCGGTGCCTTAGCCCTCCTCAGGTCCACCACCAGCTCCTTAGATTTTTTCACATTAAGCTGCAGATGATTCTGCTTACACCATGTGACAAAATTTCCCACCGTAGCCCTCTACTCAGCCTCATCTCCCTTGCCATGAACCCATAACCGTTCAACTCGGGATTCGAATTTTGAGGATGTGTCAGCAACTTTCTTACCTTTATTGTTTGATCAGAACTCTTGTAGTAAGTCTGACCATGAAGATTTGTCTCTATCTCAGAAGGAGATGATAGCAACGCAGAGTAGAGTCCCTGAGATTATCACATTAAAGAACAAGCTCTTACAGATAGTGAAATTGAGAAGGTGCCAGTAGGATATTATTTTAAGAGTAGGGTGTTAATGAGGAAGTGGAGATCACCTACAATTCCTGCAAGTGAGGCATGTGAAGTTGTTCACTAGGTAGTAGTTCCTAACGTTTATCTGCAAGAGATTTTAACTTTGGCGCATAGTATGCCCTTGGGTGGACACCAAGGTGTGAAGAAAACTGTGAGCAAGGTTTTTAAACATTTTTACTGGCCTGGTTTAAGAAAAGATGTGGTGACATTTTGTCGAACTTGTCATACTTGTCAGATTGTGGGCAAACCTACTCAAGTTACTCCAGTGGCCCCACTGCAACCTATTCCTGCATTTGGTGAACCATTTTCCAAAATTATTGTAGATTGTGTAGGCCCATTGCCAAAAACTAAAACTGGCCATCAATATTTGCTGACCATCATGTGCACAGAGTTTAGGTTTCCAGAGGCAATGCCACTCAGGGATATAACGGTTTAAACGGTAATAAAGGCTCTTATAAAAATTATTTACTTATTTTGGGTTGCCTAAGGAAATACAATCTGATCAAGGTAGTAATTTTATGTCTGGATTGTTCCAGCAGATAATTTATAAACTGGGAGCTAAATAGATTACCTCAACTGCATACCATCCAGAATCGCAAGGAGCCTTAGCGAGGTTCCGTTCTACCTTCAAAACCATGAATAGGACGTATTGTGTGCAAAATGAAAAGGACTGGGATGAGGGCGTATATTTACTTTTATTTGTAGTACAGAAATCAGTGCAGGAATCCTTGGGTTTTAGTCCTTTGAACTTCTGTTTGGGCATAGAGTTAGAAGACCTTTAGCCTATTTAAAGAACAATGGATTAATAAAGAGGTACATACTAATTTGCTGGATTATGCTTTGAAAGTTAAGGATAGATTACATAAAGCTTGTAGTTTAGCCAGGGAAAATTTAAAATTGACTCAGGAGAAAATGAATACCTAGTATGATAAGGAAGCTAGAATGAGGTCATTTAAGCCTGGAGATAAGGTGTTGGTTCTTTTCCCGGTGCAAACGAATCCTTTAAAAGCTAGATTTCATGGTCCTTACGAGATTGTATCTAAAGATAATGATGTGGATTATGTGGTTGAAAATTCCAGATCGAAGGAAGTCAATACAGCTTTGCCGTATAAATATAATGAAGCCATATTATGAGAAACAGTCCACTACTGTGACTGTTGTGGTTAATAATAATGAGACTGATCCCACTGGGAACTTAATGGATGATTCATCTGAAACTCATTTTAAACACAACATTATTTCTGCCAGATTACCAAACTCAACAATTCTGGAAAATATTGATGAGAAATTAGCTCATTTACAGCCAGAGCAGAGGCAGCAGATAAAACTGTTGCTTTTGAAATATAGGGATTTATTTCCAGACGTTCCTAAAAAAACCACAGTAGCTTCACATGATGCAGAAGTTGGAGATGCCAAACCCATAAAGCAACATCCATATCGGAGGAACATAGAAAAATGTGGATTTGTTGAACAAGAAATTAAGTATATGTTAGAGAGTAGTATTATTAGACCTGCTAATTCGAATTGGAGTTCACCTTGTGTTATGATGCCTAAGTCAGACAGTAGTATTCGGTTTTGTACTGACTACAGGAAGGTGAATGCTGTAATTAAAACAGATGTGTATACAATCCCTAGAGTGAATGACTGTGTGGACAACGTCGGACAAGCAAAGTTCCTTACAAAGATTGATTTGTTAAAAGGGTATTGGTGTGTTCCATTGACTGATAGAGGTAGAGAGATTTCAGCATTTGGAACCCCATCTGGGTTATATAAATATCTTCCTTTTGGAATGAAGAATGCCCCAGATACTTTCCAGCGGATGAATAATTCTGTGCTTCATGGGTTAAAAGATACAGTTGGCTATATTGATGATTTAGTTACAGGAAATGATACTTGGGAAGCACATATTACTACAGTGAAGAAACTATTTGAAAGGTTTTCAAAAGCTAACTTAACGATTAACTTAGCTAACAGTGAATTTGGTCATGCCACTGTGACCTACTTTGGTTATGTTGTGGGTCAAGGTAAATTAGCTCCTGTTCAGGTAATTTTAGAGGTACCCACTCCAACTGGTAAAAAGACTCTCAAAAGATTCTTGGGAATGGTAGGATATGACCGAAAATTTTGTAAGAATATTGCTGACATTACCCTTCCATTAACTAACCTCTTGAAGAAAAATGAAATGTTTGTGTGGACAGTGCTTTGTCAGGAGGCATATGAGAAACTGAAAATGATGCTATGTCATCAACTTGTGCGCAGGTCACCTGACTTTGAAAACCCATTTTCATTAGCTGTAGATGCTAGTGATGAGCAGTAGCTGCTAGTGCAGGAGCAGTATTACTTCAAAGGAATGAGGGTGACGAGGCTGATCATCCAGTAGCTTACTTTTCTAAGAAATTTAATGAGCATCAAAGAAACTATTCAACTATAGAAAAGGAATTATTATTCCTTGTTCTGGCTTTACAACATTTTAATGTGTATGTTGGTACAACTCAAAAACCACTCATAGTTTACACCGATCATAATCCGTTAGTGTTTTTGAGTAAGATGAAAAACAAAAATAGGTTACTGAATTGGAGTTCAATGTTACAGGAGTATAATATTTTGATAACTCATATTAAAGGCAAAGATAATGTGATTACTGACTGTCTATCGAGATGTTGAATGTACACTGTAGTTTTTTTATGGAGTGGTATTTTAACATTTGTAACACTCATACTCATACTCATACTCATTTGTAAGGTGTTGTATGATAATTCTGTGTATATTGTGTATGTTGTAGATTTTATACATTTGTTTTTTTTTTGTAAATAGTTAAAATTTTGCTCATAACAGACCAAAATTTTCACTTTTTGGAGGGAGGTGTTACATACCCCATGGGTATGTTGTGACTGTCTTATGACCATGATATAATTGAGTACCTTATCAGCATGATGTAATGGTGGGGTGATGTAATTTGCACGCTAATGTGAGGTCACATGATGTAATTTTCCTGCCGGTGTGTGGTCACATGATATAATGTTTCAACATGTATATACGGGGAAACCCCTGTTGTGATGCAGGTTAGTTTGATAGTCAGTTCGATAATTATTTTGCTGCGTGTTCATCTCATGACGCAGTTTCGTTTTTAAAGTAGAGTTTTTACTTTCTATTGTAAGGAGCAAAAACCGTTGTGCCGGCAGTTTCGCCAATCGCTGCGAGTTCTGGTTTGTTGCATCTTGGATTTGCCTTTACAGTCCAGCTGGAGAGTGAAGACTTTACCGAAGTGCGGGAACCCGAAGGATTGAGTAAAGTTGGTGTCGTTTGGCGGTTTTATAAAGGATCGACCTTATTGAATCTTCATTCAGGAATAGTGACCTGCATCTGAGATAACCCCTGCAAGATCAGGAAGGTTTGTGCAGTGTTGACCCTGCAGGAAAAGATAATTTCCTTTAAGCCATTTTATTTCCTTCGTTGTGAAACCTTTGGACAAGGCATCTCTCGACTACGATCAGCAGATTCGTCATTTTCTTTGGAGAAATTGTTGTTGCAGTCTCCTTACTGAATGTATAAATCACTTGGACTTTCGAATTTACCACTTTAAGAACTATTCCAGGGTTTGGCTGTTCATTAAATTGCAGTTTTGCAGTTAACTTCCGGTTAAGTTAGTCGTTAGTTTACTTTTCACTTTTGTTGAGAGGAGTTTAATAAATGTTTATGTTTGTTTATAAAACCTGACTCAATTCTATATTCATTGTTGCCGGCCACATAACAGAAGCAAGCCAAATATAGATCCTCCTCGTTTAACGAAAGACACTTTTGATGACAATATTTCTGGTTGATCTGCCACCCTTCAAGAATACTGCATGCCTTTCCTCCTCTGCCTCTTCTTCTCTCGTCTTTTTTGTCCTTATCCTTTGATCCTGGAGTCATGCAGCCCCGGCCTCATCCGAGTCTTGTTGTCTCCCTCTCCTTGCCATTTCCCTACGATGTTTGGTGTCATCTCTTGACCATAATGTCCTCCTTCTCTTTCCACTCAGCATAATTAGGCTGTCCGTATTTATTTACCCTAATGCTGGATAGAAGATACAAAGCAGTAACACCCAAGCCTCCAAGATGCAGATTTTTCTTGATGATGTGGTTGGCGCTCTCCTAAATGGAAGTGATAGCCTTGCCCTTTTGCTGTGGTTTGTATCGCTGCTGTGAGCATCGTGAGGCACTGCTGAGGCTGGCCGTGCACATGGAGTCGGCTCGGGTTGTGGAAAGTGGGGCTTGTTAACTGACGAGTGAGCAGTTTTATACAAATATATAACCTTGAACTTTGCATGCATTCTGCTAGTTAGCGCATTTTAAGTTGACTCAGTCAAAACAAGTGCCGCTGTAATGTACTGTCTGGGGTAATTGGAGGTCACAAACAGACAAACAGAGCGTTTTAGAGTTTTAGCAGTATATAGATTGAATTATCATTATTATTATTATTTCTACTTTTTGTATTTGCACAGTTTGTTGTCTTCTGCACTCTGGTTGAATGGCCTAACTGGTCGGTCTTTCATTGTTTCTGTTGTGGTTATTATTCTATTGATTTATTGAGTATGCCCACAAGAAAATGAATCTCAGGGTTGTATATGGTGAAATATCTGTACTGTGATAATAAATTTACTCTGAACTTTGAAATGCACCTTATGCTAAATGTCAATATTCTAGAATATGTTTTATAATTTGTTAATTTATTTGTGGTAGTATGACTTGATGTGTTGTTGTGAGTTATATGTACTGTGTTGTGCACCTTGGTTCAGAGGAAGGTTGTTTTGTTTGGCACGATACGTGTATAGAGACATAGAAACATAGAAACATAGGTGCAGGAGTAGGCCATTCGGCCCTTCGAGCCTGCACTGCCATTCATATGATCATGGCTGATCATCCATCTCAGAACCTTGTACCTGCTTTCTCTCCCCTGATCCCTTTAGCCACAAGGGCCATATCTAACTTCCTCTTAAATATAGCCAATGAACCGGCCTCAACTGTTTCCAGTGGCAGAGAACTCCACAGATTCACCACTCTCTGCGTGAAGTTTTTCCTCATCTCTGTCCTAAAAGGCTTCCCCTTTATCTTTAAACTGTGACCCCTCGTTCTGGACTTCCCCAACATCGGAAACAATCTTCCTGCATCTAGCCTGTCCAATCCCTTTAGAATTTTATACGTTTCAATAAGATCTCCCCTCAATCTTCTAAGTTCCAGTGAGTATAAGCCTAGTCGATCCAGTCTTTCTTCATATGAAAGTCCTGCCATCCCAGGAATAAATCTGATGAACCTTCTTTGTACTCCCTCTATGGCAAGAATGTCTTTCCTCAGATTAGGGGACCAAAACTGCACCCAATATTCTAGGTGCAGTCTCACCAAGGCCTTGTACAACTACAGTAGCACCTCCCTGCTCCTGTACTGAAATTCTTTTGCTATGAATGCCAACATACCATTTCCCTTTTTCACCGCCTGCTGTACCTGCATGCCCACCTTCAATGACTGGTGTACAATGACACACAGGTCTCGTTGCACCTCCCCTTTTCCTACTCGGCCACCATTCAGATAATAATCTGTTGTCCTGTTCTTGCAACCAAAGTGGATAACCTCACATTTATCCACATTAAATTGCATCTTCCATGAATTTGCCCACTCACATAACCTATCCAAGTCACCCTGCATCCTCCTCACAGCTAACACCGCCGCCCAGCTTCATGTCATCTGCAAACTTGGAGATGCTGCATTTAATTCCCTCGTCTAAATCATTAATATATATTGTAAACAACTGGGGTCCCAGCACTGAGCCTTGCCGTACCCCACTAGTCACTGCCTGACATTCTCAAAAGGTCCAGTTTATTCCCACTCTTTGCTTCCTGTCTGCCAACCAATTCTCTATCCACATCAATACCATACCCCCAATACCGTGTGCTTTAAGTTTGCACACTAATCTCCTGTGTAGGCCCTTGTCAAAAGCCTTTTGAAAATCTAAATATACCACATCCACTGACTCTCCCTTATCCACTCTACTAGTTACATCTTCAAAAATTCTATAAGATTCGTCAGACATGATTTTCCTTTCACAAATCCATGCTGACTTTGTCCGATGATTTCACCTCTTTCCAAATGTGCTGTTATCACATCTTTGATAACCAACTCTAGCATTCTCCCCACCACCGATGTCAGACTAACCGGTCTATAATTCCCCGGTTTTTCTCTCCCTACTTTTTTAAAAAGTGGGGTTACATTAGCCACCCTCCAATCCTCAGGAACTAATCCAGAATCTAAGGAGTTTTGAAAAACTATCACTAATGCATCCACTATTTCTTGGGCTACTTCCTTAAGCACTCTGGGATGCTGACCATCTGGCCCTGGAGATTTATCTGCCTTTAATCCCTTCAATTTACCTAACACCACTTCCCTACTAACATGTATTTCCCTCAGTTCCTCCATCTCTCTAGACCCTCGGTCCCCTACGATTTCCGGACGATTATTTATGTCCTCCTTAGTGAAGACAGAACCAAAGTAGTTATTCAATTGGTCTGCCATGTCCTTGTTCCCCATGATCAATTCACCTGTTTCTGACTGTAAGGGACCTACATTTGGCTTGACCAATCTTTTTCTTTTCACATATCTATAAAAGCTTTTACAGTTAGTTTTTATGTTCCCTGCCAGCTTTCTCTCATAACCTTTTTTCCCTTTCCTAATTAAGGCCTTTGTCCTCCTCTGCTGGTCTCTGAATTTCTCCCAGTCCTTAGGTGTGCCGATTTTTCTGGCTAATTTGTATGTTTCTGCTTTAAAATTGATACTATCCCTAATTTCCCTTGTCAGCCACGGGTGCACTATCTTCCCTGATTTATTATTTTGCCAAACTGTGATGAACAATTGTTGTAGTTCATCCATGCGATCTTTAAATGCTTGCCATTGCATATCCACCGTCAACCCTTGAAATTTCATTTGCCCGTCTATCTTAGCTAATTCAGGTCTCATACCTTCAAAGTTACCCTTCTCTAAGTTCAGAACCTTTGTTTCTGAATTAACTATGTCACTCTCCATCTTAATGAAGAGTTCCACCATATTATGGTCACTCTTACCCAAGGGGCCTCGCACGACAAGATTGCTAACTAACCCTTCCTCATTGCTCAATACCTAATCTGGTTCAATGATGATAACCTTGAACTTGAGAGTCCATTTAATCAGTGACAGTAGATTTTATGTGTCAAGGAACAAGAGCCACAAATCTCTTCACTGCAATTGAAGTGAAGAAGAATGAAAAAGAACACAATAGATCACAGGAAAGTTACTAATCAAAGTTTGGCATGTTGAGGGCAAGATCCTTAACAGAGTTGCTGAGCAGAGAGATCTTGGGATCCAAGTTCGGAACTCCTTGAAAGTGGCTCAGAGTTCAATAAGGTGGTTAAGAAGGCTTATGGATTGCTGATGTTGTTAGTCGAGGCATTGAGGTCAAAAGTCAAGAGGTTGTGTTGCAACTTTGTATAACTCTGGTGAGGCCACATCTGGGGTATTGCAGACCTTCTGGTCACCCCATAATAGGAAGGATGTTGAGGTTTTGGAGAGAGTGCAGAAGAGGTTTAACAGGATGCTGTCTGTTTTTAGAGGGCATGTGCTATCACGAGAGGCAGGATAAACTTGGGTTGTTTTCTCTGGAGCATCGGAGGCTGAGGGGAGATCAGATAGAGGTTTATAACATCTGAGAGGCAGAGATGGAGTGGACAGAGAGTATCTCTTTCCCAGGGTTGAAATGTCATATACCAGAGTGCAGGCATCGAAGGAGAGAGGGGATAGGTTCAAGAGGGATGTGAGGGGTAAATTTTTTAACAGGATCAATGACAGATGAAGCAGATTGCAGAAAGTAACAAACTATGCAAATACAAATATAAATAAATAGCAATAAATAACGAGAACATGAAATAACAAGATAAAGTCCTTAAAGTGAAATCATTGGTTGTGTGAGCATCTCAAGGGATTAAGGTTTGGGTGTTTCTGATTTGTTTTCTAGCTGGGTCAGCACAACATTGTGGGCTGAAGGGCCTGTTCCTGTGCTGTACTGTTCTATGTTCCATGTACTAGAACACAGAATCAGAATAAGGTTTATTATCACTGACAAATGTCATGAAATTTGTTGTTTTGCAGCAGCAGTACAGTGCAATGCACAAGCTACAATAACAAATATATAGAAAATAAATATGTAGTGTAGAAAGAGAGCAAAAATAGTGCGGTAATGTTCATAAGTTCACTGTCCGTTCAGAAATCTGACGGTGGAGGGGAAGAAGCTGTTCTTGAAATGTTGAGTGTGTGTCTTCAGGCTCCTGTCCCTCCTCTCTGATGGTGGTAATAGGAAGAGGGAATGTCCTGGGTGGTGGGGTCCTGACTGATGGATACTGTCTTTGTTGATTTCTATTGCACATTTGTTGCTTGTCAGTCTTTGTTTGTGTATAGTTTTTCATTGATTCTATTGTATTTCTTTGTTCCACTGTGAATGCCGGGAAGAAACTGAATCTCAGGGTATTATATAGTAATATGTAGCAACACACACACACAATGCTGGGGAAACTCAGCAGGTCAGGCAGCATCTATGGAAATGAATAGTTAGTTGATAATTTGGGCCAAGACCCCTCTTTAGGACTGAGAGGGCAGGGGGAAGATGCCAGAACAAAGGTTGGGGGGAGCAGAGAGGTTAGCTGGAAGGTGACAGGTGAAGCCAGCTGGGTGGGAAGGTCAAGGGCTGTAGAAGAAAGAAACTGATAGGAGAGGAAAGTGAATACAATTGGAGAAACTGAAGAGGAGGAGACCCAAGGGAAAGTTTAAAGCAGGTGAGAAGTAAAAGATCAGAATGGGAATATAGGAAGGGTGAGGAGTAAATTTTGTTCATCGGACAGTGAAATCGATATTCACACCATCAGGTTGGAGGGTACCCAGCTGGAATATGAGGTGTTGCTCCTCCACCTTGAGGGTGGCCTCACCTTGGCACAAGATGTGCCTCCACCACGTCTGTTCTCAGGATGTGGTTTCCATTCCAGGGTATCAGAGATGTCCTCCTGCTTTAAAGAATGGGGCTTCCCTCCCTCCCTCTACTATTGATGTTTTCCTCACCCGGATCTCCTCCATTTCCCATACATCTGGACTCACTTCATCTTCCCGAGTCTCTCATCCTCACCTACCAACACTACAGCCTCCGCATTCAACACATTACCCTCCACAATTTCCTCAATCTCCAAAGGGGCTCAACTGCTAAACATATCCTTTCCTACCCCTGCCCACCACTGTCTGCAGGGATCGTTCTCTCCACGATTCCCTTGTCCATATGTCCCTCCCCACTAATCTCCCTCCAGGCTCATCCTATCCACTTCCTCCCCCACCTCCATTGAGGGCCCCAAACACTCCTTCCAGGTGAGGTATCACTTCACCGAATCTGCCGGGGCTGTCTATTGTTCCCAGTTTGGCCTCCTCTACTTTGGAGAGACTCATGGTAAAATGGGGAACTGCTTCTCAAGCACCTCCACACCATCCGCCATAAACGGAATTTCCTGATGGCCAAACATTTAAATTCCGATTCCCAATCCCTTTCCAATGTTGTTAATATATAGCCTTGTCTTGTGCCAAGATGAATCCCCTTAAAGTCGAGGAGCAACACCTTATATTCCTTCTGCGTAGCCTCCAACCTAATGGTATGAATATCGATTTCTCCTTCCAGTGAACAAAATACTCCTCCCCCTTCGTCTATTCCCCAAAGTGACCTTTTAATTCTTAGCACCAAATTATTACTTCCCCTGGGTCCCCTCCTCCTGCCATTTCTCCTATTGTCCACTCTCCGCTCTGAGCAGATTCTTTCTTCTCCAGCCCTTGACCTTTCCCACCCACTTGGCTTCACCTATCACCTTCCAGCCAGCCTCCCTCCCCTCCCCCACCATTTAGTTCAGGATGGGGGTTGTGGTTGGCACAGAAAGAGGATGGGGAACGTGAGCTGTACAATAACACTGAACATCGTTCTGTCCCTCAGTCACAGACTCCACACTCAGTGATCCGTGTGTAACCCACACCGTCCTGGATCAGCCCTGGAGGAGCACAAGTTGTTCCAACACTTCGTGTACCGGTGGACAATGGATGGGTGATGGAAACCTTCAAGTGGGATAGTACAGATTTAACAGGTGAAGTGAGGAGATTATTACTGAGAAACTGGACACAGAAGGGGAATGTAAACAGGGGAACAAGGGGTGTGTGAATGGGAAATGCAGGGAGACCAGGATCATCAGTGACTACACTGAGATGGGGAGTAAATACAGGGAGAGCGGAGATCCCACATTCTCGGGGTAGAGACAAGGGAGAGGTGCAACAGAGAGGGAATTCCCAGGATTGGGGGAGGGGGGGGTGTTATTGACCAGAGATAGGGTACGAACAGGGTGAGTGTAATTTCTCATGTCTCTGTGAGTGGATAAACTCCCTCAGATCAGGGACTGACTCTCTGATTGTTGTTTCAGTTCTGGAGGATGGAAGATTCCCGAAACGGAAATTCCACGATATCACTGCTCTGGATGGAACCCTGGCTGGCTAGATGGTAGGGTCTGGCTCAACATCAGTGGGGCTCAGTTATTTCTGGGGAGGTTTTCTGAGCCGGATTTATTCAGAGTTCTGTAGCATGGACACAGAACCCCATCTCCCTGAGAGGTCTCCCCACAGTCACTCAGACCACTCTACGGTCCTGTATCATCATGGAGTCCGGTGGAGGAGTGACAACTTCCTGGAGTTGGGTTACAGAACTGATCTGCCCACTGACCCCATTCAGGACACGACCCGGAGGAGTTTCAACGACTCCAGACTCATTTCAGTCATGGGGCAATCTCCAGGGAGTTCGGGGAGTCTGCAGACATCATCGTTCACCAATTAGTGGGATAAATTAATGGTTGCCATGGTAATGTAGTGGTTAGCGCGTCACTATTAAAGCTCGGGATGTAAGAGTTCAGAGTTCAATTTCAGTGTCATCTGTAAGGAGTCTCTGTTCCTTCTCCCTATGGAATACATGGGTTTTCCCATGGTTCCCCATGTTTTATTACAAAATAGATAGATAAGTTTATAAAACAGATTTAAGCTTTTCTTGAAATGTGGAGGAAATGTCGGGAAACAGGAATAATCCTGGAAACTACAGAGTGGATCGAGCTGCCTGAGCAAGTGGTGGATGCCATTTTGATTTCAATGTTTAAGAGAAGTTTGGTTGGTACATGGATGGGAGAGATGGACGGCTGTGGTCCGGGTGCAGGTTGATGGGACAAGGCTGTTTAAATGGTTCAGCATGGACTGGATGGGCCGAAGGGCCTGTTTCTGTGCTGTAGCTTTCTGTGACTCTCTGACCAGTAAGTCTCACGTCAGTGGCAGGGAAGGCAGTGGAGAGGATTCTTATGGATGGGACTGATGAGCATTGGGAAGACCGTGGGTGAATGAGGGACAGTCACAAATGACACCCTCACAAATCAAAAAAACCTCTCAACCTCCACTTTACATTTATAAATGACGTGACCTGCACAGCCGTTTGTGGCAATTAATTCCACAGATTCACCATCTTCTGGCTAAAGAAATTCTCCCTCATCTCTGTTCTAAAGGGAGGTTCATGTGATATGAGGCTGTGACCTCTGGTCCCAGACTCCCCCACTATAGGAAACATCGTCTCCATGTCCACTCTATCCAGGCCTTTTAATATTCGATAGGTTTCAATGAGATCCCCCAGACGTTTGACAAGGTCCCTCATGGGAGGCTCATTCAGAAGATGAAGGTGCTGCTGCGGGGAGGGTGGGGTGGAGAGGGAGAGGGCAGCAGCTCAGTGCTGATTGAGGCCGGACCGAACCGTGGGTTGTGAACCATTGATTTAGAGTGGGTCCTGATTCACATTCCCCGCTGTACTGTGGGACCGGGTTGATTTTACAGTGTTTATAAATCTCTTTCCAGGTTCCCATCCCAACGTGGGACAGGGGGAGGTGACCAGGACAGTCTACTTCACCGAGGGTGAAGGCAGCTATTACTTCGAAGAGGTCAAGGTGAAGAACTGCTCCGATTACTTTGTGTATTGGCTGAAGCCGACCTCGAGTAACGCTGTGTACTGCACAGGTAGGTCACCGTTCCCCAGTGACACAGCAGTGTGGCAGTTGTGGGAAAATTCTGGGACGTCCTGAGTCACCAACACACACCACGGGCTGAGTTTTCCAGTCGGCTGCCCTGCCCGTGGTCTGTGATCACCTTTCCCGTATCCCCCTTCACACCGGGGTCAGAATGAAACTGCCCAGTCTGACCTGTGACAGAGATCATAGAACACAGAACAGTACAGCACAGCACAGGCTCTTCGGCCAACAATGCTGTGTCAGCTGCCGGGAGGGAGTCTACCCATCCTCTGGAGTGAGGGAGGGTGAGGCTGACAGGAAATGGAGGGAGCAGTGGTGAGAGTGAGGGGAGAGGGGGGAGTGATGTACCAAGCGGAGAGGGAGATGGAGGGAGACCGAGGGGAGAGGAAGATAGGGTGAGGCCAAGGGGAGTGGGAGGCGTTGAGAGGCCGTGGGAATGGGGAGAGAGTCACAGTGTTGGGGAAGGAAGCCCAGGGGCGGAGGGGGAGACGGGGAGAGGCCGAGTGTAGGACGACAGAAAGAGGCCGAGAGAAGTGGGGGAGAGTGAGAGGCTCAGTGGAGGGGGAAATAGCGAAGTGGCCAAGGGGAAGGAGAGACAGGGAGAGGCTGAGTGGAGAGCATGCGGGGAGTGGGATGCCAGGAGTGACGGAAGTAGGGAAGAGGCCGAGGGGAGGGAGATTTAGAGAGAGTCGAGAGAACCCAGAACAGTACAGAACAGGCCCTTCGGCCCAACAATGTTGTGCAGTCCTACTCTGAGGTCAATCTAACCCTTCCCTCCTGTATAATCCTCCATGTTTCTGTCATCCATGTGCCTATGAGTTTGTTAAATGCCCCTAATGTATCCACACACCCACCACTGTCAGTGTAAAAATTTTTACCTCTGACGTCCACCCTATACTTTCCTCCAGTCACTTTAAAATTACACCCCCTGGTATTAGCTACTTCCTCCCTGGGAAAGCGTCTCTGGCTGTCCACTCGATTTATGCCTCTTACCATCTTGTACCCCTCCATCAAGTCACCTCTCATCCTCCTTCACTCCAAAGAGATAAGCCCTCACTCACTCAACCTCTCCTGGCAAGACCTCCTCTCTAATCCAGACATCATCCTGGTAAATCTATTCTGCACTCTCTCTGAAGCTTCCATATCCTTCCTACTATGAGGTGACATGAGACTCCCGGGCTGCCTGTCTCACATAGGGACCATGTGAACATTGTCGGGGGAGAGGGGAGGGCACATTGAGGAGAATGGAGGGTCAGAGGGGAATGACTGGGTTGGAGGGAAGTAGGAAAGTGGAAAGGAGGGAGAGTGGTGTGGAAAGAAAGGGGAGTGAGGAGGAGGAAAATGAAGGCAATAAAGGGAGATTGTAGGTGGGAATGGGAGAGAGGTCTGGGGTACAAGATGGTGATTGGAGGGGAGGAATGGTGCTGAGAGGGAGCCGCTGTGAGGGTGGTGGGGGGAGAGACAATGGATGCTGGATGGTCCACAGCTCAGGAATTGGTGGTGGGGATCATCGAAGGGAACGCTGATCCCCATGGTCAGTCCCAGAATTTCATCCCGACCCGTAGTGATGAAGGAGGAGACAGGCGTTCGAACATTCCAGAGGTCTGATCAGCGTAGGGAGCAGAGCACTGCAAATTAAATAAAAGTACAGAAGGGCCATTGTTGGGAAGTAGGTCAGCGATGAGATTAGGAGTTGTCAGGCTTTGACTTGAGGCTTTGATAAGGAGAGGCTAAGTCCAAAGAACAAGGTTAGAAGATCTGGTCTTTGTTACCCATTGTACAGTGCAGGCAGGGTGGCAGATATGATAGTGGAATAGAAAGATAGAAATATAGAAATACTGCAGCACAATACAGGCCCTTTGCCCACAAAGCTGTGCCGAACATGTCCTTACCTTAGAACTACCTAGGCTTACACATAGCCTCTATTTTTCTAAGCTCCATGTACCTATCCAGGAGTCTCTTAAAATACCCTATCGTATCCGCCTCCACCACCGTTTCCGGCAGTCCATTCCACGCACTCACCACTCTCTGCATAAAAAAAACTTACCCCTGACATTTCTTCTGTATCTACTTCCAAGCACTTTAAAACTATGCCCTCTCATGCTAGCCACTTCAGCCCTGGGAAAAAGCCTCTGACTGTCCACACGATCAATGCCTGTCCTCATCTTATATACCTCTATCAGGTCACCTCTCATCCACCGTCGCTCCAAGGAGAAAAGGCCGAGTTCACCCAACCTATTCTCATAAGGCATGCTCCCCGATTCAGGCAACATCCTTGTAAATCTCTACACCCTTTCTATGGTTTCCATGTCCTTCCTGTAGTGAGGTGACCAGAATTGAACACAGTACTCCAAGTGGGGTCTGATCAGGGTAATATATAGCTGCAACATTACCTCTCGGCCCCTAAGCTCAATCCCACAATTGATTAAGGCCAATGCACCGTATGCCTTCTTAACCAGAGTTGAGTGTTCTATGGACTCGGACCTCAAGATCCCTCTCATCCTCCACCCTTACTGTTACCATTAATGTTACATTCTGCTATCACATTTGACCTACCAAAATGAACTGCCTGACACTTATCTGGGTTGAACTCCATCTGCCACTTCTCAGCCCAGTTTGGCATCATGTCCTGATGTAACCTCTGACAGCCCTCCACCCTATCCACAACACCTCCACCCTTTGTGGCATCAGTAAATTTACTAACCCATCCCTCCACTTCCCCATCCAGGACATTTATAAAAATCACAAAGTGTAAGGGTCCCAGAACAGATCCCTGAGGCACATCACTGGTCACCGGCCTCAATGCAGAATGTGATCCGTCTACAACCACTCTTTGCCTTCTTTTAGCAAAGTAGTTCTGGATCCACAAAGCAATGTCCACTTGGATCCCATGCCTCCTTACGTTCTCAGTAAGCCTTGCATGGGGTACCTTATCAAATGCCTTGCTGAAATCCATATACGCTACATCTACTGCTCTTCCTTCATCAATGTGTTTAGTCACATCTTCAAAAAGTTCAATCAGGCTCGTAAGGCACAACCTTCCTTTGACAAAGCCAGCTGACTATTCATAGTCATTTAATGCCTCTCCAAATGTTCATAAATCCTGTCTCTCAAGATCTTCTCCATCAACTTACCAAACACTGAAGTAAGACTCACTGGTCTATAATTTCCAGGGCTATTGCTACTCCCTTTTTTGAATAAGGGAGCAACATTCGCAACCCTCCAATCCTCTGGAACCTCTCCCCTCCCCACTGATGATGCAAAGATCATTGGCAGAGGCTCAGCAATCTCGTCCCTTGCTTTCCACATTAGCCTGGGGTACATCCCGTCTGGTCCCAGAGACTTAACCAACTTGATGCTTTCCAAAAGCTCCAGCACGTCCTCTTCCTTAATATCTACATGTGTTGGGTGGCAGATTTCAATTTCCCAAATATCGGAGGATAAATCGTTGCTCAGAGATTGAGGCAGAGGGCTTTCCTGAGCCTGGGTGGTTGGCGCACAAGTAGTGACAGATTGTTGGGAATTATGAGGCAGGATAGGCAGATGATAGAGCAAAGAAGCACTCAGCCAGATGGTTTGAGATGTGTCTGCTTTAATGCAAGGAGTATCATAAACAAGGCGGATGAACTTAGAGCATGGATCAATACATGGAACTGTGATTTTGTGGCCATTACAGAGTCTTGGATGTCTCAGGGGCAGGAATGGCTGCTGAGTGTGCCTGGCTTTAGATGTTTCAAAAAGGATGGGGAGAGAGGCAGACGAGGTGGGGAGTGGCACAGCTAATCAGGGATGGTATCATGTTTGCAGAAAAGGAGGAAGTCATGGAGGGATTGCCTACTGAGTCATTGTGGGTGGAAGTCAGAAACAGGAAATGGGCAATAACTTTTTTATAGTAACAGAGACATTGAGGAGCAGATAGGGAGGCAGATTCTAGAATGGTGCAATAATAATAGGGTTGATGTGATGGGTGATTTTAACTTACCCTAATATTGACTGTCATCTTTAATACAAAGGGTTTAGATGGGTGGAGTTTGTTAGGTGTGTTTACAAAGGTTTCCTGATGTAGATAAGCTGTACTTGATCTGGTATTGGGAAATGAACCTGGTCAGCTGTCAGGTCTCTCGGTGGGAGAGCATTTTGGAGATAGTGATTACAACTCTATCTCCTTCACCATGGTGCTGGAGAGGGATAGGAGCAGACAATTTGGGAAAATATTTAATTGTGGTGGTGGTGGTGGTGGGATGGGGGGGGGGTGTGAAATATGCCATTAGGCAGGAACTTGGGAACATAAATTGGGAGCAGCTGTTCTCAGGGTATTGGGCAGTTTTTGAAGTGTTGGGTCATCAGAGAGCAATGGTGGAATGAGGCATTGGTGAATAATAGAGGTA